>NC_083658.1:6659427-6959427 GCF_963576545.1 Limanda limanda | reverse complement strand
GTTTTCTAAACCCTCTGCCCAGTCCAGAGTGAACTTCTGCACCAAGAAAGTTTTTCCAACGCCAGCGACACCGTTGGTCAGGACGACTCTGATGCTGCTCTGCTGGTCAGTGGAGGCTTTAAAGATGTCGTGGCACTTGATGGGAGTGTCGTGGAGGCTCTTCATCTTGGAAGCCGTCTCAAGCTGCCTCACCTCATGTTGAGTATTAACCTCTTCACTCTGTCCCTCTGTGATGTAGAGCTCAGTGTAGATCCTGTTGAGGAGGGTTCTACTTCCTCTTTCATCAGTTCCTTCAGTCACATGTTCACATCTCCTCCTCAGACTGAGCCTATGTTCATCTAAAACTTCCTGCAGAGCACTTTCTGCTGAAAGACAAGAAACAATGTCAGACTTAGGACAGAGAATCTGAGAATCTGCTGATTGTTTTCATCAGATACAGAAAAACTACAGAAAATAAGTTTTTAACTTTGTGGTTTTATAACAATGTTAAATGTTGATGCTGTATGAAGGAACACAATAAAACAACATGTCAAGGTCAAGGTCAAGGTGCTGTTGTCAGAAGTAAAGACATCAGCAGACACATGTACAGTGCTGCTCTGACCGGCTGTCTGACCTCCAGCTCCTGTTCTGGATCTTTGTCCACACTGGGGACAGGAGGAGTCTCCTGAAGAACCAGACTGGTCCCAGTATGAGGTGATGCACTGTCTGCAGAACCAGTGTCCACTGCTGGTGGAGACTTGATCCTTCAGGACGTCCTGACACGAAGCACAGCAAGACGACTGCTCCTCAGACGCACGACTCCTCTTTCTCTCTCTGTGAAGACATTTCCCAATAACTAAAATGTCACAGTGACAGGTTGTCATTACTTCTGTCAAGGAGGTTTTGTTTTCAACCACGTATGTTTAATAACCAGTAAACTTGGTGGACGATGTGGTCTATGAACCAGATCAGGGGGAGGGGAGTTTTTTTTTTATTTAGTTTTCATGAGATTGTGAAATTTGGTGCAGATCAAAAATAAAAACCTGTATCTAGTGAATCTACAAATGGTTTCAGTGAGGTCCGGCCTCTTCCCTCTTGTGAGGGATTAGTTACCAATTTCAATGAAGCTGTGTCCTAATGCAGGGGCCACACTAGTGGAAACTAAATCCTCTTCAGATCAGTTCACAGTAGAAACCGTCTCTTACTTTGTGTGTGAGGGTCCAGGTTCATTACTGAAGTCTGGAGGACGATGCATGGACCAGTCACTCTTCAGAGACACACAGCTGGACACTGGAGACTCTGCTCTGTCCTCCACTCCCTCTTCATAACCACTCCTCTTCAGTCTGAGAGGACAAACACAGACACTGACTGTGAGCTCAAACACACACAATGAAGCAAGGTACGTAAATACATGTTTTCATCAAATATAACAACCCTCCTCAAGTCTCAGGTTACTGTTGTCAAGGTAACCTGAGACAGGTTTAATGTGTTGGACTGACAGAAGTTCATCCTGAATCCATTAGTAGAAAACTGACTCAAGAGTCTGAGAGTAAAATTATATTAATGAATTATAGCAATGTTGCTCAAACACTCACCAACCTCAGACTTCACATTTCCTCCCTCTGCACCTTACAGGTAAATCAGAGTCTGAACACTTTTCCCTTTCAATGTCTCCGCCCCCTGTCTGCATTTACTGAAAATCACATGACTGTGTGTGTGTGTGTGTGTGTGTTTTAAAATTAAAACTGCTGTTTGTAACTTAAATAATGTAACTTTTTACAGACAATAATGATAAAAAAATATATAAAAATAAAGTTTATCTTCATTTTTATAGATAAAAGAACCAGCTTATCCACTGGAAGTGGAACTAACAGGTGACCGTGTTTTACTAAACATCTGGTCTGTAGTTATTGATTTATTTTTCTTCTGATCAACTAATGATTATTCATTTTTATTCAATTTCCATTCTTCGATCTCTGAAATCGAATCATTTAATCTCTAAATTCAAGTGAAAACTGGTTAGATCTTAAGAAATTGTTGGCAGCTTATTGGAGTTCAACAGAAAAACTAGCTGGCCATTGACCCACAAGTCTTTGGAGGGATAATTTACCCGTCAAGCCTGGGGAGAGCCACTGAGAGAAAGTGGACAGTTTGGTGGTTCAGTGGTTTGTAGCAAGTCTTACTTTGAATGTGAGGGTCCAGGTTCATTACTGAAGTCAGGAGGACGATGCATGGACCAGTCACTCTTCAGAGACACACAGCTCAACACTGCAGACTCTGCTCTGTCCTCCACCTCCTCTTCATAACCACTCATCTTCAGTCTGATGTCGCAGGAATGAGGCCAAACAAGTCTGACACACACACACGACAAAGGACACACACACAAACACGTATGATTAAAAAAACACAGTTTTGTTATTAAACACTTTGTGATGAAGACAAAAAGTGAAATTGTGAGTTTACTCTGTTGAAGGCACTTTGTTCCACACCTGCTGTTAACATCTGTCTCTGGTGATCCGATGGAAACTACGTGTGTCCCCAGGCGTGAACTGACAAACTTAAAGCCGTGTGATCAGCAGACAGATGTTAACACCAGGTGTGAGAGTGTATAAGTAAAACTTTCATAAAAGGTGTGTTAACACTCACCTGCTCACTTTTCTTCCATCTGCTTATCCAAGTTAAAATTGAGTCCAACACTTCCTTGTTCTCATTCTCCTTCTCCGTGTTGAGCCAGTTCACACTTGAAAACAATAAGTTCAAAGTTCAGTTCTTACACATAAAAAAAATGCAATAGTTATAGTTCAACATAGTCCATTTTTTTATTGGGAGGGTTATGATGTAGATGATAAACTTACGATCATGTGTTCAGTTAATAATTGATGGTGTTTTATCTTATCTCAATACTGTGTGCAATTGTGAATAATCTGGCTGGGCTCCATTAAAAACCTGACCTGTATAAGCACATACAGACACTCCCTTAACAACCATTGGTCTGTTGTATGATTCTCTTACACGGAAATACCCTGCAACATTGCATTATAAATACAATACAGATATTTCACATGAAAAAAAAACAAATGTACATTTTTAAGTCCCCAGATGCAACTGCAGATGTGACAATGATTGCAATGTGACAATGTCATTACACTAATACATATAAACAATAAAAGATGTTAAATGGCAATTTAGGGGTTGAGTGTCTTGCCCAAGGGCACTGCGGCATGCAGATGGCGAGGACTGAGGATCAAACCGCCAACTTTCTGTTTGGGGGACGACCGCTCGACCCCCTCAGCCACAGCCGCCCAATAAACATAGTCAATACATCAAGGTAGCAGTCTTCAGGCTAACACTAACAGGGAAAAAGCTAACTCACCACTTCACAGAGTTTTCATCCCAGAGGAACTTTGACCAGGGAGGAACATGTGCGTCAGTCTAAAACAGCACTGACTCTGTCTCCGTTGTAGACTGAAAAATGAAGGTTGATGTTTTTAGTGGTGTCGTGTAGCAGCTCCTCCTCCTGAGCTCTTCCATTCACCTGAGGGAGGAGCTACACACTTTGTGACGAAGATAAAAACAATGTACTCACAGGTATTAGAACAAACAAGTCTGACACACACACGCAACACACGACAAACACAGAAACACGTATGATTCTGAAAACACTATTTTGTTATTAAACACTTTGTGACGAAGATAAAAAAGTGAAATTGTCAGTTAACTCTGTTGAAGGCACTTTGTTCCACACCTGCTGTGTATATCTGTCTCTGGTGATCCGATGGAAACTACGTCTGTCAACAGACGTGAACTGACAAACTTAAAGCCGTGTGATCAGCAGACGGATGTTAACACCAGGCGTGAGAGTGTGTAGGTAAAACTTTCATAAAAGGTTTGTTAACACTCACCTGTTCACTTTTCTTCCATCTGCTTATCCAAGTTAAAATTGAGTCCAACACTTCCTTGTTCTCATGCTCCTTCTCCGTGTTGAGCCAGTTCACACTTGAAAACAATAAGTTCAGAGTTCAGTTCATACACATAAAAATGGAACAGTTATAGTTCAACATAGTGCATTTTTTATTGGAAGGGTTATGATGTAGATGATAAACTTACGATCATGTGTTTAGTTAATAATTGATGGTGTATTATCTCATCTCAATATTGTGGGCAACTGTGAATACTCCATTAAAAACCTGACCTGTGTAAGCAGACACTCCATAAACAATCATTGGAAATGTCCTGTGGTGTGACGGCCCGTCACACCACAGGACATTTCCAATGATTGTTTATGGAAAACACAGGACATTTTCATCCTTGTGGCCATTTTGAGTCATTGCTATACAAGACTGACCTTAGCTATTATGCCAACTGAATAATAACACCGTTTAACCTTAATGTTTAATTAAATTTTTACACATTTTTTTTTACACATTATTTTTTACACATTTTTAACTACAGCCGTCACACTCCAGGACTCACAAAAAATGACACATTCATTGTCTGACAGAAAGAGTGAAATTTATGAAATTAATCAGAGGTTAACAGTCACCTTTCAACATACACAGTACATTCCAACATCTGGGGGGCTTCCTGGTAGTGGGATAAACTAAGGGCCCCTATAGTTGTCCATGTAACTGCAGTTTCAAAAATCTGATTTTTCATGTCACGCCACAGGACAGCATTTGTGTTACAAAAGTTATTTTGCTGTAAATACTAATATACTAGTTTTGTGCATATTAAAACCTAATATTCATAAAGTCATTATATACAATATTATGCCAAGGCAGTTATTACCTGCTCCAGATATTTCTGGTTTATTTTGTTAATATGTAAGTTTAATGCTTCACCTATGTTACGGTCACACCGCAGGACATTTTGCGTATTCACCTTAAAATATAATCAAAACATAACAGACATTTCATACAAAATCATAAGTTTAAAACAAAGTACCATAATATGCATAAAATCCATGTGTTGTTTAAGTGGTTAAATGCATCTAAATAAACATTCACACTTAATTACTGAAAAATCATGCGTCATGTCATCCACCCTAATACATGTAAACAATTAAAGATGTGAAATGGCAATTTAGGGGTTCAGTGTCTTGTCCAAGGGCACTGCGGCATGCAGATGGACAGGACTGTGGAGCAAACCGCCGACCTTCTGTTTGGGGGACGACCGCTTGACCCCCTCAGCCACAGCCGCCCAATAAACAGAGTCAATACATCAAGGTAGCAGGCTTCAGGCTAACGCTAACAGGAAAAAGCTAACTCACCACTTCACAGAGTTTTCATCCCAGAGGAACTTTGACCAGGGAGGAACGTGTGCGTCAGTCTAAAACAGCACTGACTCTGTCTCCGTTTTAAACTGAAAAATGAAGGTTGGTGTTTTTTGTGTTGTCGTGTAGCAGCTCCTCCTCCTGAGCTCCTCCCATTCACCTGAGGGAGTAGGTTCAATGCAACAGGTGTGTCGTATTGTTTAATGACGTTGAAGGTGCATCAGCGCCACCTAGTGTGCTGGAGTTTTTTGGTCAGCAGAAATACATGAATACAAATAGAAAACCCTTCCACTTAAATCCTCTTTATTGATCCAGTTACTTTTAAAAACTTTATCTTTCCCCTCCTCAATACTGAACACAGATTCTTTAGGTTTAACACTTACACACGTCCTTCCCCTGAGCCACATTCACACAAATTAAGTTTGAACAAAGCACACTAAAGTTACAACAATAAAAAAAACCCTCACACTTCAAACAACTTTTAATCTCACTGATTTTGAAGTTGAGGAGGAAGCTGTAAACCTTTTCAAGTAAAAACATTATTTAAATTATGATTCTGAATATGAGCAGAATAAAATAAAGGCAGAGTTGAAAGCTTTTTGTTAAAAAAAACAACAACAACGTTTTAAATAGGGATTGAAAAGCAGGATCAAATGTATGAAGTCTGGGGGACTGGGAACGACCAGAGGACGACTGTAGCTGTAGTTAGATGGAGCCCAGGCTCATCCGAACACTACATGGCAAAAGCTGACAAAACAATACAAACTTTTTAAGTTCCATAGTAACATTTTTTTGGTAATTTTATCTATACTCCATTCCAGCATCTTTGTAGCTCCAAGCATGGATTACTGAGTTTGTGACTCCTGCAACCTCCCAGCGAACTGGCACCGAGCTCCAATTAGCCACAAATTGTAAAACAGCCCCCGTGTGGCTAAACAGGGCTTTTAAAGGAAAGTAGCAGAATTAGAATTAGTTGTAAATAAATGAGGAAAAGGGGAAAAAATGCACACAAGCGACAACAAATGCTGAGTCATCAAGACCTCACTAATTGCTCTCTCTGTCCTCCTCCCACATTGATTCCCCCTTTTAATGAGTGTGTGTGTGTGTGTGTGTGTGTTTGAGATCAATTGAACAAATTATAAACACACACACACACACACACACACACACACACACACACACACACACACACACACTAGCTTTACAAGACTACAACTCACTCGAACTGCCCTCCTCTCTCTCTCTCTCTAACTGGGCTGAGTCGCCTGAATGTCTCTCGCCCCCACACAGTCTGGTCTTGCGTCTAATTTATTCGGCTGTCTCCTCGCCGTCTCTCAGGTAACAGCCGAGGAGTGGATGCTCAGGGACACAAAGTGGGCCTCCTAACAAGCAGCTGAAACCTCTTCTCTGGAACAAGCAGGGGAGCAGTTGGCAGGTGAGAGGAAGGTGGACGACGTGAAAATAAATCTTCGGTTGTGCAGCCCAGTGGAGAAAAGGGACCGAGAACCTTGCAATTAAACTTGATGCGATTCAGTTTCTCTGCTTCTTACAGAGAGTAAGTTTGAGGTCGAGCTTTGTTCTCTTTGTGCTTTTCAAACTCCTCTTTGTTATCAAATGTTGCTCCGGTGATTTATTTCATCTCACATACAGGAAGATACTTTACAGACAAAAGGAAGCTTTTTATTCTTCCTAGCTTTTGTTAAAATCTCACTCTAAAAAACCCACGACATAGATTTTACAGCATAGTTTTTAAAGACATAAATACTCATTTAGGTTAAATTTTGGCCTGATAAAGGATTATTAAGGGAGTTACTCTTGTTCCACGTATTTCCAATATGAACCACAGAACTGAAGGCTCAACAGTCAAACTGCACCAAATTCCACATACTCATCAATATGGTTTTCTTAAAGGTCCATGCAATATTTTTTGCTAATGTCCCGTCAAAATCTGCTCAGTAGTTTTTGCGTTATCTTGCTGAAAAAGCACCCACACAAGGTAAAACTGTAACCTCCTTGGGGGAAGTAATAAAAAAGAAGCCTATAAAGTGTTTTTCATATGGCGCTTAAAGTTGACATGAATCTAAATGATGCGGTAAACACAGGCTTAATGAGTCTCATCAATATTTTATCCCCAAGCTGCTAAAAACTCACAGGCTTTTTATTTCCCCGACATATAATTGGGAGCAGGATTGATGTCGTCGTCACGGATTTGTCTGCAGCATCATTGGAATAACTTTCTGACAAATGCAATTTAGAAATCACAACATAGTCTATTTGAAGATTGTTAGTCTATAGTCAAGTTTGGAGAAATTGCAGAGGATTTTATGGACAGAAACATAGACGCAGATATGGGGGAATAAAATCTGGAAGAAATCTGTTCAAAAATTATCTTTTCATGCAGAAAAGATCAAACCCCTCCTCGAGTCGTGTCAAGTGATAAGAACTCTGCTTTGCCTTCACGCCCCCAATGAAAACACCAGCTTCAATAGCTTTGAGAATATGGAGATTAACCTGTGTTTATTTATCTTCCTCTAAATATTTCAATCTCAGCAAAGGGAATGTTCATATTTATAGGTTATTTACTCATTTAGAAAAGTATTTTAGTGGGTAAGATTGAAGATGGGAAGCTGTTGCCCCATTAGAAGTAAAGGAATTCAGGCTGAATGATTTCAAATGTACACAAAGTGAAATTATATCTCTTTTATAGAGGCCAATTAATTAAATAGATCAGGATCCTTAAAGCAACTGTGATACATGTTTTTGTAACAATATAACAAAATAAAAATATGAAAACAAAACAGAGTTACCAGGAGGACAACATCAGTGAATGTGAGTGTGAGTCATTGAGAGGCAAAGGATGGGTCTGTCATGGTGGCCTGTCTTCTGAGAGGGGACGCATAATATGCTTTAATTAACTGTAATAAACACTGTGTGTGTGTGAGTGTGTGTGTGTGTGTGTGTGTGTGTGTGTGTGTGTGTGTGTGTGTGTGATTTGTTTTTCTAGAAACAAGACCACATATGGATGGAGTTGTGCATTCATGTGTGGCGTTTGTGCATGACTAGGTGTATGAGATCATTTGTGCGTGATATTGGGACATGTTTTCTGTGTGTAGTGTGTCTGTGTGTGTGAAATTCATGCTGATGTCACACAACACTCAACACAACACAGTCACTTTATAAACGCTCCTTTGCAGAAAATCCCACGGACATGATTCACAAGAACCACTGCTTTGCTGCACCTCTACAGATTATATAAATATATAAATGTATTTTAAATGCACACAAAATGTACTGTATATACACACATATATATACATGTATATTATATTATACACAAATATAAGGTAAATGGACTGTATTAATCTAAACTTATTCGCCTTTTATCATGAGTAAGTTCTTGTATTCACAGAAAACACTTTGCGCACAGTGATTTGCATTTTTCCTTTTAATTGATTTCTTCTGACCAGGAACACTGAACAGAATTCAGATCGGCGACAAACCATCACAGTCGATACAACAGGTGAAGAATGTGTCAATACTCAGTCGGCATTCAGTACAAATATATAAACTCTGTGCACGTTGTCTGTACAGATCAGGTTCAGGAAACAAACAGATACAGAAACACAGCAGCAGCCACAAAACAAACAGGAAAGGAAACGAATCAGACAAACAAAGAAAATCCCAAAACATTGAGCGCGTCTAAGCTGACTATTCATGCAGAGACGATAAAATCAAAAGGCTCCGTAAAATACAAATTCAACGAAAACTGGATCATTTCTGTGTCGTTTTCACCAGACACCAGGCAAATGAAGAAGTGGACTCAGAATTATTAACTGCACAGTAGAGACGGGAGGGAAGCTGAGATGATGCAGGTGGGATGGATTGAGGGTCGAAGGGAGGAAGGGTCATGGGGGGGATGGAGAAATTAAAGAAAAACAGATATTCAGTGGTGTGTGAAAACTAAGTTAGAGGTTAGAGGAGTGGATGAGGTATTTTTGGTGCAGGAATGGGAGGATTCCTGTAGGCGTGGCCTTTTCCTCCTAAATCAGAGAACTCAATAAAGAGGAAGTCGAACTCCACTTCCTCCAAACTTAAAGCCAAACGGTGATCGTGGAGTCAAGTCACAGTGTCAAGGTCCCTCAGATGCACTCGCTCGACCAATTGCGAGTCAGACAGCTGTCAATCAAGATGTTACTTCCCTTTTTTACGTCACCAAACAACAAATTAAAACCAAAATTATCAGAAAACAGGAACCGTGTTTGAGACAAATATATATGAGGTATATTTTGACTTGTCCCATCCACTAACATGGAGGAAGCAGGGTTTACATCGTACACTGAAGCCACAATAAAAATTATTTGATTTACTCTATAGACGTCAGAGATATAAATAGGTACAAAAATAAATGTACGATAATAATTATCTAGTTGTCATGGTAATATACATTTTCTTAAATTAACCTGTTCAAATATTTATTAGTATTTTGGATTAATCAATTAAAAATGTTTTTGGCAAGAAAATCAGTGTTGAAAGTTCTCAATGTGTGAATGTATGAAAACATTTTTAAAATCATATGCTTGGCCAGCAGATGGCAGCCTAGCAGAAACAGATGATTAGGACTGGAGGGGAAATTAGTTTTTGTTTAAAGTTTGACAGGGCAGGCAATCAAATCAACTTTCAAAGATGAGGAAAAGGTCAGAGGTCACGGTCCGTCTGGTTATGTACAGCAGTGGTTGAGGTCTCTGATGTCCTGAGGTCCGAACACAGAAAATCTAACAAAATTTTACATCAATGGAGAGATAGAGACAGGAGAAGGAGAGATACATGGATAAAGAAAAAGGGTGAGGTAGAAGGAGAGGAAGCTGAAAAATTTAGTAAGAGGCAGAAAAGAGAGAAAGAGGCAGATCCTATATTTTCTCATCGCCGAGCCAGAAATCGTCCATTGGCGTTTTTTACAGTGTTGCATCAGTACTGATCCAAAAGACCAGGATGTGCCTATCAATGGTTAAATCTCTGATGTCCGTCCCAAACTTTGTGTCCTGAAGGTGTCCACTATAGATTTACTCCCCTAATGAGTAAAAGCAACACTGAGTTTCCACGTCGTCGCTCACAAGCTGGAGAATAAAATCCTCAGGAGATGAGATTCCCCACCTGGAAGCAAACCCTCAGACAGCAAAGTCTCCGTACCCGGTCGGGCAGAAGGCGGCACTGCGGAGTGTGTCGAGGCAGTTGACGAGGATGAGGGCGCCGGTGAGGTGCTTCCACCTCTTGGTGATGGGGTTCCTCATCTTGTCCAGGCCGACGTGGAGCTCCTGGATCACGTCTCGGTAGCTGTCGCCGACGTGGGCGGCCCACGTCAGGAGGAAGTCGTAGGCGGGCTTCCACATGGACTGAAGGAGTCGGGTGGCAGTCAGAGAAAAGGAAAGAAGAAGATTTATTTAGTTAGTAGAAGGATGTGGTGCAGGTCAGGGAAGAAACCATAACATTTTGGGGCAGATCCGGATCAGAAAGTGGATCCAGGAATGTTTTTTCATAAACCATTGTATAATTCTATCCCCGCCTTCTCACCTCGTTGTCCAAAAGTCCGTTCTTGTCGCGGTGTGGCGCCTCGTACGCCTCCATCTGCTGCCTGGACACTCGGGCCAGTTTCTCAGCCAGTTCCCTCCACCGCGCCGCCACCTCTACCGCTGTGGTCAACAGGACGAAATCCATGACCAACCGGGCAACCAGACCCTGGCAGTCCATCTTCAGCAGCGCCTGGCAGGTGGAGGAGAGAGCAGGCAGCAGAGGAGTGAGGTTTGGATTACAGAAAGCTTGAATTTATGATATGGCAGAACAATATGTATGTAGACAATGAGAAGAGGTGTGATTCAGAGTTTTCACTTTAAAACTGGGTTAGAAAACTAAATTTATCTCCATCCGCACAAGCACTTTTAGTCCCCTTTGGTAAGAAAACACCTTTTCTACAAAACATCTGCATTAGTGTGGACAGGGCGTAAAACAAAGAAGTGTAGATAAAAGCCTAAGATCCCCAAGAAAGAGAGAGTGTCCGTTTCCTTGAGGCTTGCAGCAAAGAAACCCCCCCCCCCCCCTCCCCCCTGCAGAGAAGCTGAGAGGTATCACCACAGGACGATGCAGCACTTTGAAGCTTGTGTACGTATATGTGCGTGTTCCAAGATGTGAGAATCTGCAGTAGATGAAATCCCCTGCTCGCTGGAAACCAAAAATCCCATCTCCTCGTGGCCACACATACACACACACACACACAAACACTAGTTATTCTCCAGTGAAATGAAACACCTCAGCGGCCGCCGTGCGTCTCTTGCCTACATCGTATTTTCCACTCAGCCGCTTTTGTTAATGCCCTGTATTTTTTAACCTTGATTTATTCAGGTTAGATGAGTAAGAGCGTATTCACAGCGGCAGCCTGAGGGACGCAGCGGCTCACAGGAGAGGGTTAAGGATTAGATTCACCCACTGTTTCTCAGAGGAAGACTCTTCCTCTCTGTAACAAGAGCACCTGACGTATTTATGTTTGCTTTTCTGCCTTTGGGACTAGTTGAAAGATAAACAACTAATCTCAGAGAGGTCATGATTTTAAACAGAATAAATTAATGATAATTAGCCGGAGAGGTGAGAATTGAAATTACAATTCTTCCTATGCAGACTTTATTTTGAAATTGAGGAAATTTTTACCCCATGAAGCCTGGAAAAACAAGGTGTTTCAAATTTCCAAAACTTGGGAAAGTGTGGACTGCAGGCCTATTCGTGGCAAGGTGGATGCATTTTCAAACGAAAACCTAAAACAATTAATTCCACCTCCTGCTCTTCTAAATATGATTACTTCTGGTTACAAAACTCCAAGATGGCGCACGACACAATGCCGAGCTCTAGGCTTCGCAACGGCAGCTTTAAAGCCCCAGGGTGACGTCAGTTCCCCCCCCACAGCGCCCACTCGGCTTATTAATGGCTTCATCAGGACGGATGTATGTTGAGTTCAGTGGTGCGTGAAACTCCTCATCACCGAGGACTTCAGAGGCGATTTGTCTTAGCGGCCTTCAGCCAGAGAATAAACAAAAAAAAGATGAATCCTGAACGCAACACAATGTGATTCATCCCTTCTTACCACTGATAACTCAAATCCACACAAACATCCATAAATCATAAATCCATAAATCAGGCAAATTCATAATACTTGTCCAAGAATTCATCTAACGCTGACCGGCACATGTTAAGAGATCTTATTCAGTTTGAATGGAGCTGCTCTCATCTTTTATATAATTTCCAATCATTTTCTGCTTTTGGAATATTATTTTTAAAGAAAATGCTGATCTCTGGGTTCCATCTCCACAGACATCAATGAGGACAATGTTTTTTAAAAAGCATCTCTTATCACATCTGCTTTTGATTAATTTCAAGTTCTTTGCTTTCATGAATAATTTCAGCGATACCAGGGTTTAGAAGCACTAAAAAAATAAGTGTTCGGTGCCATGCCCCAAAAAAATGCAAAGTGTAAATCAAATAGATTCTGCTCTTCCTTCACCAGTGGAGCCTCAACTTAATTTAATTGAGCTCGAGTGGTTTCAACAGCTTCAGCCTCTCTGTCTGTCAGCTGCCGCTTCAAAGCAGACTGGCACACAAACACACACACACACACACAAACACACACAGACACACTCACGCAGTCTCCTATGACCCAACCACTCTAATCTGAATCAAAAAGAACCACCTTTTTAGCTGATTTCTCTCCATCTATCAAGTTCAAATTCATGGGGAGCAACAATATGTGAACACAGTAACAGATTATAATGAACTACAATGACACACTAGGAAAACAAGCTTAAGGAATACAATGACAAGAAAACCTGATGATTGAATCCATTGAATTGAATGTGCTTTAAGATGGTATCGGGCAATTTCTGTCATTTATGTAGAATTCTACACATTTACATGCTTTGCTGTAAATGGCATGTAGAAAATACTTTAAATGGCAGTGAATAGTGAATTATAGATGGATATTTTAGCCTCGTACATCAGTGTGTGAGGTGTCATCAGAATATTTAAACCTTGACTCTACACGTTTGTATACTGCAGGTCCAAAAAACGTAATGTTCGATTTATTCTTTCATATAAGCTGAAAATAATTTATCATTTCAGCTTTTTGTAAATCTATATTCACCTCTCTCTCTCCCTCCCTCCTGCTCTATCTCTCGCCACCACCTGGCTGTCGAGCACTTTGGCCTTCCATTGTGATACTGTGACGTCTGCTGATTCAGGCTTCAAACACAGGTTTCAGGCTAAATATAGAGCCGGGCCAAGCTATCCACACACACACACACACACATACTTGAGCCGCCTGCTTTCTCGGAGATGAGCATGATGTCTTCAAATGCAAATCAGGAGATGTGCCCTTTAAGCCGGAAGGGATTAAAGGCAGGTGACTCAATGAGAAACAGGAAGGAGTTTTTGCTTCAAAATAAAGGTCAGGGGTTCAGGAAGCGCACGTAGGCACAGTCATTAGAAAAGTGTTGTCAGCCTCTGAGACTAAAAGCTGCACCAGATGGTAATGAAGGGTCACCATCACGCACAAGGACACTTCGCCAGTTGATGCTTCAGTTCCAGTTGGAGTCATATAAATGGAAATCAGGGAATATTCGTTTCTGTTGGGAGTGTTTTGGAGAATATACAATTTTACCATCTACATAAGAATTTACTTTATTTTACTGGTTAAGAGATATTCTGTTGTTTATAGTGGGGGAAACAGAAATAGACTCCTGTGGTACCAAAATACTGGTGTTTAGAAGTTCTGATGCATCTTGAAACCAATAATATCAAAAACAATAACAACTTGAATCGTGTTGTTTTCCCCATAAAAAAACCAGAGTGCCAACAATTTGAGTTACAGCTGCACAGGCATTATGCCGTCCCCTGTCTGTTGCCTGGTTTTGGTCGATGTTTCCACATTGTTAACCAACAAGATGATTCTGGTCTATTAATAGAAAACCAGCTGCTCCGTAAAAGACGACAGTGTCTGAAAAACAGGAGATAGCGGCGACACGCAGGACGCCGGGAGCAGACGGACAGACAGAGCTGACAGCTGACCGGCCCGCTGTCAGCTAAATGAGCCTCGCTTCCACAATACTCAACAGGGAGGAGGGAGATGGGGGGGGGGGAGCAGGGTGGATAATGATAGTGACAGGTAGAAAACAAAAAGAGAGGAAAAGGAGGAAAATATGGGGCATCAAAATGTCCTTTTAGACTTAATTTTTTTAAATGCAGTTGTATGTGATCGCTGTATTAATGAACAATGTATTTTGATGTATTTACATATGGACAGCAACACCCCATATATGTACAATTATTGCTGGATGAATAAGTCTTAACTGACTATTTGTTCAAATGCATGATTGGCACATCTTAAATTGTTGTTATGAGAGGCAGATGTGCATAATGCAGATTTATAATTCATCTAGCTCTTGTTCCTGCGGAGTTTGAAAAGGCCTAATGTGAGTAGCTATGTGCTAATGTGGGAGTTGAACCAATGTCAAGTGTTGAGTGTCTGAGAATTGACCTCAGAAAATCCGATGCTACTTCTGAAAAAGGCAATAACAAAAAATAGCCCAGAGGAAGAAATATCTGAAGGGTAAAGAATCATCAGGCGGCAGGGAAATCAACTCTTCAAACAAACACCTTTAAACTCCCACAACTTGTAGAAATAATTCAGTGTTTGTAAGAAAGGAAAAAGCACTGGCGGGCTTGAGCCAACATTAGGATTCAGGGTGGGAATTAAAAGTGATGTTCTTCATGTTTCAACAAACGGCTTAATTAACAGTCTAGAGACGAGTGTGCATAATAAAGGGGCGAGAACAGTCAGGAGACAAATTAAACTCAAAAAACCAAAACTCACTAAATGAATAGAAGAAGAAAAGCAACCCCATTCATCATCGTCCATTTCGCTGACACACCACAGCTCTGTATTTAAACTATAAACTTTAAATGCTCGACCTGCTGCTGTTGTGGTCGAACTCTAAATCAGTTGTTGAACAGCTTTGCTCCGCAGCAAGAAAAAGTCAGATTACTTAGAAAAGTCCTTCATGCAGTTTGAACTTGGCTGTTTTATCAATTTAACAATCTCAGCCCTAACTCTCCTTGCTCTGTCTGATCGGCCGCGGATGATCTTTTGTTTCATGGTCGAGCAAACCTGCAGCAGCCAGGTCGGAATAATCAGCCTGGCTGTTAAATAATCATCACAAAATTAACATGCTGTTTATTTATTGGCTGTCCCAGAAGATTGACGAAGCTGTATACATTTATGAAGAAGTCTAATTTTCGGAGCTGCTGTGGGTTAAAGTTAAAGGCCTTGGTTGTGGAGGGGGGTCTACGAGCAGGGGATTGATACGGCCTCGGCCGGAGTGATTCACCTCCCCTCTCTGCGTGGATCTATTATTAAACGACACTCTCCTGGCCTTTCAGCCACAGACAAGCACAAGAGATGTCTTTCTCATTTGGTCCTCTGCCTAGTAACTGGAGCCACCGCGTTAAAAGATCTGCCGGGGCGGTGTCGGATGCCCCGCCTGGCCTCCAGCTCGGTCCTGATCAATGGCTGCTCGCATTTCACATGGGAACACCTGTCTGCTGTAGTGTGGCTGAGAGGGGGGGGGGGGGGGGGGGGGGGGCTCTGACGCTGAACAGGGCTTGTTCTACTACAACACTTCATTTTTGTTTATGTTCCAGACTGAGATGCTTCATTAAATCTCAAGTGCAGCATCTCTCTCTTTGAGAAGAACTTAAATTAAAATTCTACGCCGGGCAAAAGCTTTTACTTTTATTCCTTTTCGCTTACGACAAGTTAAGCTTGTTGCTTAAAGTGTCAACTGTGTTTTGACGTTTGTACTTTTACTGAATACAACAAATCCTAGCGTTTTTTCCACCATCAGGGTATGTGGAGACATTGTGGTCCTGCCGCAGTATCGAAGTCTCACCTGACAATTCACCCCATTTTAATATTATTATCATTTAATTATCAATCAAAAACCAAACTTCAGAATCAATCAATACTACAGCCAGCCAGCAGGCGGGCGATCAATATGCTTTGGCTTCACTTTTAGAGGCTGGCATCTCGTCCATATTAACAAACAGTCCACTCCTTCCTAATGTCCTAGATGAGGACACGAAGGCTTCACAGCCAAAGACACAGAGAATTGTCTGTATTGTTGTTGTTATCTGAAAAGATCAGCTAACAACCCGGGGCTAAACAAATTAATTAAATCAGCGTAATGAGGTGAGGAAGATCACTTTGTTCAATTTGTCCACTTTAGAGTAGAATGGTCCATCCCCTCTTTAACCAACACCTCTCCCCAACTAACTAATGCAAGTGGTTTGGCTCTTTTATTACAATGTTTGTCCTCTGTTCTTGAACTAGACACTTATTTTTAACATTTTGCAGAGTAGTTTGGATTCGGGTCGAGCAGATAAAAGCCACATTATTAAGAGGAAACAATGAAGGCCTTGTTTGCTAATCGTGGATTAAAGCCTGAGGTTCTCAGTGTGTAAATATTTTACCGAGTAAGAATTATATAAAATGGGCTGTTTTGTTGTTGAGGAAAACTTTTTGCCGTGATTCAGTATGACTCACTGAAACTTGCTGTAGCAGCTTGATGGCAATTTAGTGATCTATGGGGAGAATGTTACAGGACTCACAGATAGACACAAAAACACTTTCACAAAATGGTTTGGAATAGGTGAAATACAACAACTAGCTGAGCAGTGACTTTTTCACAGCAAGAGAAAATGGATTTTAGAGTTGTCTGGAAATCCAGGAGAGAAAATCAGTTCAAAACAAAGCAAAAAAATCATCACTATCACGTAGATACATACAAATTGCAAATGTATTACCAGAGTAAATTCTGAAGGCAAATGTCACAATAATTCAAGGTTAGACGCAACGCCAGTCTTTTTTATCTGTGGCTGCATTCAGCCAGGGAACATTATACAAGGGTTACATTTAATACAAGTAGAAACCATGTTCTGGTCCAACGTTTGCTGCATGTCCTCGAAAATTGTACCACTATGTGGACGATTCTTCCATCAAGGTCAACAACACAACTTTCTACCTCGTTCACTGCTTCAATAAAGAACATCTGAAGCCACTTTTGCAGCCCTTTCAAGGTGGAAATGGTGCTCTGCCTCGTGTGGGTGGCGGATTTAATCAGTGAGGCTTCATCCATATTATAAAAATGGAGCATTTTTAAACTTAAGCAATCTCATTTCACACAATTGTTTTATCTGTGTATCAGTAATAATCCCTGTCCAAAACAAACTCACTATAGAACGTAACGAACACTGAGAACTACAAATAAGAAACAATGGTGAAAAGTAAAGGCATGGATTTCCTTTCTTGGACCAGTGGCATTCTTAATGGTGTTCGGGGGATTCTCTGTATCTATACAAGTGTGTCCTTGTTTCACTTTCTTGCAAATATCAGCAAAACGGAACTTGGCTGAGTCAAGGATGAAACCAGATAGGAGACAGTAAAGCATACTGCAGGATAAAGAGCCTCTGCAGGAGGAGTACGTGGTCGCCAGAATAAAAGCTTTTTTATGAAACATAAAAGCTTCCCTCTTTAGCTTTAGACTCGGTGAGATTAAGGGGGAGGTCACATGACTTAGAAACAGGGGGAGGGGGCAGCCGCCTGTGGATTGTTCCGAGCAACAGTGTGAACAGCAAATAAGTGCCACTCTCATTTATCTTCACAGCTACTGTTTAGAAAGGCACTTTACCCCCAGCTGCTGCTGACGCTGCCAGCTCGAACCCGTGGCCACAATGAGCATGTCAACGCACGCTTCATCAACGCTGCCTGGATAAACAGCAGTGGGAAAATGTATTTTGTTAAAGTACTTTTTGAATAATGGTGTCTAACGAGGGGAATGTCTCAGGACAGTTTTTTCTTCCCCTCAGGGTGCCAGCGCTGTCGGAGAAGAAAAACACACCGAGGCCTGTGTGTGTCCGTTTGACAAAGTTGTTTTCCCTCCAACTCCAGATGTTAAATTTTATTCATGTGCTTTTTCCTTTATAGGCTTTTCTCCCGCAGCCCTCCTGCCCCTCATTATTCATGTGATGGCTGTTCCCGCTATGAGCCGCCTCGGGCTGAACACAAGTTGTTTAGCATTCGGGTATGAGAACGTGAAGATTCAAATCAGATTGTGTCACATTGGATGCTGGAATTATTTCAGGGATCCAGTGAGTCAAGTTTCATTATTCAATATTCAAGAACTCCCAGAGACAATCACAGCCTGTAGATTAACCCCCTAAATATACACCACATTGGAACAGGATGGGTTTTGACTTTAAGATTAAGTTTAAGTCCACTACCGTGTCACCTTCTCTTTGTACTCATCATGGTTACAGTGCACTGATAAATCAGGCTCAGGGCGACTCTATCTGTATGGGAAATTGGATTTTTGTTCTTTTTAGCTTCAGCAAGGCTCAACTAATGACGCAACGACCAGCTGAGAGACACTGATAGAAGTTGTCTCTTGCTTGCTTCATAATGTAAATCATTTAAGTGTCAGCGGCAGGGTCACGGAATAACATTTTAACGTCTTTATATTTATCTGGGACGTAAATGCTTGTAACAGTTGGGAGGATACAGGAAAAGAAAATCAATTTTCTTTCATGACAATTGCAGCTACATGCAAATATTATCTTTATCCAGCTTCATGAATGTGTGTGAATGTAATTTAAATTTCAATCCATCGTTTCCACGTTTAGCACAGGCAAGTAAAGATGATAAGATAAGATGATAGACTTCATTTGGTCGTAAGAGCCCACATAAAAACAAGTCAGCACCCCATGCTTTGTCTATTGACTAAGGACAGTCCCTCAGCCACAATGTCAACATTTTAAAGCTCATGTTTATGGTTTCAACCTTTAGATAAAAACTTTGTGCTGCCTAAATAACAGTGGAGATTAAGAGGAAGAACATAAGGGAAATAGGAAGCGACTATTAGTGCCTTGCTTAACGACATTCTTAACACAGTTGTAAAACAGTTGCCCTTTCTGTTTTCCTTCGGCATTTCTAAGCCAAAAGACAAAGATTAGACGTCTAAATAATACAACTGGTTTGTTTTAGGTGCAACACAATATGGGAGAAAATACAAAGGGATTTCTTTCAAGTCAAAGAATCAAAATTAAAGGCTTATGCCGAGTCTGTGGAATTCTTTTGTGGTAATTGCTTGTTACCAATGCCAGAAAATATTTGTAATGCTCAGGTTTAAAACATTGTGACTAAAACTTAAAAATGACTGAACAAAACACTTTCTTCTTACCATCATGAGTTCCCTCTGGAATGACTTCCTCTCCTTGTTCTCCATGTTGATACACTCTTCTTTGAGTTTCTCTAGAACTGACGCCACCCGCTCTGGCTCGTTGTCCAGCTCTGTCCGGCAAAAATAATTCAACGGCAAATTCCCGTACCCCAGGGCGTCTGCAAACGCTCTCCAGTTTCCCACATTCTCCATTAAAACCGTCCTCACAGTTGCATAAATGTACGTAAGAAACTTGCAAGGCTTCAGGATCTGCTCCAGTAGAATGGTGGTCGTCAGGTCTGGCCCACACCAATAAATGGGCTTGACCTTGCCCAGAACCAAAACGTTTTTGGCATGGACAAGACCCATCTTCCCCTGATAGTATCCAATGTACCACTCCTTGGTCCGCAGCTGCCCTCGCAGTTTGATTTTCTCCTCACTGAGCAAAGCAATAACATCCCCTTTCTTGTACTCCAACAAATAAGTGCTCTTGTGCTGCCTGATCACCGTTTTAATCAACTTCCCAAATTTCAGGCTGGTTATGCAACGGTCCTGAAACTTTGGGTATTTGGAGGTGACAGCCAGTGGTGAGAGGACAATCTTATCCACCTCTTTCTTTTTCAAGAACCTTCTCTGACTGGATGTCCTCGCTCCAGTCTTTGGTGGTGGCTGTGGCGTTTGGACACAGAACTGGGTGATAATACAGTCCAGGGCGTCCTTGACTTGAACCCTGAGAGTGAAGTCTGAGATGCTGTCGGGGTTGTGTGATGTTATCATGTATTGGAGCCTGCTGACCTTCCCCAGTTTGACCTGAAATCCCCGAATCAGGCCAGCGCCTTCACTCGCCTTCACCTGGTAGTTGGACATGTTGGAATACAATCCCACCTGGAGGTCCTGAGGATAACCCAACACATACTGGTGCTTCCCCCACAGCTGAAGGGCCACTGGTGGAGTTGAACTGGCCTGCCGGCCCACCTCGCTCACCAACAAGGTCTTGGGGGCACAGTCGTGTCCAAACATGGCCACGACTGTCTTGAAAGACGGGTGGATGTGCTTGGGTCCATAAACACCCAAAGTTACTTTCCTTTGCACATGGTCCCAAACAGTCATATTGTGGCTGAGATACTGGGACTGAGCAACAA
Organism: Limanda limanda; assembly: GCF_963576545.1. Classification (NCBI taxonomy): domain Eukaryota; kingdom Metazoa; phylum Chordata; class Actinopteri; order Pleuronectiformes; family Pleuronectidae; genus Limanda; species Limanda limanda. The sequence continues at coordinate 6,938,728 of NC_083658.1, read as the reverse complement.
CAGCAATATACATGCAGGGTTCTAAGCTGTCCAGCTGCACCTGGACTGTTTCTTTGTAAATGTAAGCATTAGGAATCGGTGTGTAAGGCCCCTCTTTGCAATCGCTCCGAACACAAAGGACTTCAGCAGTGTGACAAGTGTCTTTCTTCACAGTTACTGCTACCTTCATCTCCAGCGTGATGAAGGACTTGGTCTCCATGTTGCTGAGCTTTATCTCCACCACAGGGCTCAAAGTGGAGCAGAGGTCGGTGTTAAGCTCCAGTGGAGGGTCCAGTAAGGCTTTCATGGAGATCTGCTGGTGTTCTCCATTGCTGACGTGACCCTCGGGGATGTGCACGCTGATATGGGTGTCTGGAAGCTGAACAACTCCTCCATTACTGTCCAACATGCACACTATGTTGGTTTCCACCGGCTGTGTCTGGCCCCACCCGGGACTTTGGCCCAGAGACTGGAGGTCGTGACAAGACCTGGCGAGCTTCCTGTGGTTTAACCAAGCAGTCCTAAAATCCTCCCTGCTCTGAAACTGCTCTGGTGAAGGAGCCTTAAGGCCCGTGAAGAATCCCGAAGACGGTAAGGTTGGATCAGACTGTGCCTGCAGAACAGACAGTTCTGAGAGACTATGAGAACGTTTACTCCTGAAAAACGGATTATCCCTGTGGAGGTTTGGTACAACTTCCTGGTTTGGGCTGGTGGGGGTGGTGGTGTTAACATGGCAGCTGCTGAACCCATTCATTGAGCTAGTGTTGAAGTTGGAGCAAGATGATGGTGAGGCCAAACCGTCGAACAGAATAAGGTCTGCTGAGTTCCTTAGACCCACATCTTTGCAATTTTGATCTAAAGAACAGATAAGTGGGTTCGCAGAGAAGGTGCTGTTGTTGTAAATCGGGGAGGGTCTAAGGGTCACGCCTGTCCACTCCCCCAAACCCCCAAACTCCTTTGACCCATCCTCATATCCTTCCCCGAGACTGTCGATCATCCCACTGTCGCTAAGCGAGGAGTTCCTGAAGTTGACCGCTTGGACGTAGGCGGCTGGGATGTAGCCCATCTCCGTGTTGTTGTGGGCGTACCACCACTCTCCCCCTGATGTGTCCAGCACATAGAGCCGATCGCCTTTGGAGAATTTCAGTGTGGTGAAGCTGTTGGGGCAATAATCCTTGATGGCAACCACTTCCTGTGCAGCTCCAAAGGAGGAGGAAGTGTCCAGCCTTAAGGCACTGGGAGAAGGCACTGGAAAGGAAAAAAGACATCAGACCACATCACAATTTTATCTCATTAAACTATTAATCATAGTCTTCTATTTGTCTTGATTGCAGAGTGTTTGTAGCTTGTTTGGACCTATTTTAGACAAGTGCACTTATTCTGTCACTGGCAGATTATCATCAACATCACCATCTGAAAGCAGCAACAACATTTACAGATCACTGGTTAAATGTATGAGCAGATGAGCGGCATAATATCCTATTTTTAGCCCGCCTCATTGGCGTATATAGAGCATGTAAACAAAGCGCTAATTCAATCGCTGAAGTGAAAGAGCCAAGAACAAAAATAGGGTTATGATTAATTTAAATAATTAAAACAGATTGTTTCAATTCTATCAATATTGACAAATTGAAACAATACTTGGACAATACGTGATGGAAACACTGACCTTTGACATCGTTGAGACTGGCCCCGGTGACCCCTTCACTGAGGTCGATGAGTGTCCCCTCCGACTTGCAGCGAGGGAGGACGTGGTTGTTGTTTGTTACTCTGATGATTCGATGGGCAGCCATGGCTGGTACTTATCGTAGCATTCTCTCATTGGCAGCCTTTCATCTGGAAAGGGAAACAAACACAAAGGATTTCACGGTGGAAGCAGCCAGCAAATATTAAACACATCTGCATTCAGCCGTCTGGCTGATGCTCCGTTATGGAGCAAAATCCAAAAGCAATACTGCAACGTGAAGCGTTATTTTCTAGATCAGTAACATAATAAGCAGCAGCAAAGCTCAGAGCGCAGCAGCAGAAAATAAGGTTGACAAATGTCACTTCTTTCTTTGAGTTATGAAGGTTGTGCTGAGGAGAGAAATGAGCTCCCTGCTGAACGTGGAGAGAGATGATTCAGAGGAGGAGTAATCGAAAAGCAACATAGAAACAGAATCAGGAGAGATCTAAGTTTTGAATTAAAGTGTCGGAGGTCAGAAACAGTGTTAAACACGAGGAGAGAATGTTGTGAGCAAACTTTTCTATTATGACATTACAGTTATTAATATGCAGCAGTAATCAAATCTCTTAGTTAACATTATCCTTTAATTTGTATGAAAACACAAAGTCGTCAGACGACTGTAATCTGATTAAAGTGGCTGCACTAAACTGTTTTGCTCTAAAAATTTTGTTCCCTTCAGTCGCAGGAGACTTTATTACTCAGACAGGATGTGGCAGAGCGGCGACAGCGACAACGTTTGCATTTGCACGCTAATTATGCCATTTTAATATTATTAGAGGCAACACAGATTGTGGAAGCTGCCATGTAAATTACTTTCACTGATCATCTTAATTAGAGCTTCAACGTTTGGAGCCAAATTTCCCCCAATAAAATATTTTTTTATTCGTACGCAGTCTGTTTCCAACAAGTCATCGTGCATCCTGTTTTCAGTCAAACCTGAAAAAGCCACCCAGAAAATAATGAGCTATTATTAGTAAGGTTGGATATAAATTATTCAGAGTCTTTCAGCGTTGAATGCAGAGCTTTTAGTCTTCGAACAGCTGGTCAGAACTTCCCTCAAATAAACTGTCTTCACACATCCATTCAAACAGCCCAAAAAGAACAGAAATAGGTCCTTACCATAATTAAACAGTAATAAGGCTGTTGCTTTTCAGTCAGTTAGAAAAAAAGGGAACTAATTCAACATTGGAGATCAATTTCCATTCCATTTTAAAAAAAATGTGATATGCAGAATATTCCCATTTTGAACGTTGATTCCCCCGAGGACAACTTTTATCAGATGAGATAGAGGAAAAAAGTTCCATTCCTTTTCCTTCCCTCAGCAAAATGGTCAAATAGAGTGAGCGTCACAAATCGCAATGAATTAAGTACAAAGTCTATTTGCATCTGAACATGAACGTGAAGATTTCACAGGAGGATGCTCTTCCAATGTGAAACAAAAACATGGAAACACGATAAAAGAGTTCCCAGTTTTGCATTGTTTGTAAATGCACTTGGCTGATGTATTAATACTTTGGTCTAATCAATATTGAAATCTGTTTCTGATCACTTCCTCCTGCTGCAGCCGAGCTGAGTTGTCCTTGTTTATTGGCTGCATCTGTTCACCTGGGAGCTCGTGCTGGAAGCCAGTCAAACTCCACCGAGGTGACATTTAATTTTCATCCTGCACCGTCTCCCCTCGTCAAGGGAGCGTGTCACCCGTCGATAAAAAAAAAAACAACTCCTCCCGCTTGAAAGTGAGCACTTAGCAGGCAGCCGGAGCGAGCCTGCAATCAATAGCAAGCCGACAGACAAAGACACCGTCCCCCGCTATATTATAATGCCGAGGTGATCCCTGGTAAATGCAGCAGGAGGTGAGGATGGATCTGACAGATGCAGGGGGGGGAGATGAGAGGAACTGGAAGCTGCTGTTCTCTGCGACAGGAAACACAGCAGGACTCCTCTGAATGACCTCTGCAGATCCACAATCAGTCTCCTGGAAGCTGAAACCTCGTGTTATCAGAGAAAACATCACAGCTTGGGGGGGAAAAGAGTCACCAGACCCAACCATCTGAACACTTTGTATCTGTGAAAATAGGACTAACACAAAGTATATATAGCGTTCTGAGGAATGAACTCCATTTAACTTTCTATTTACCTCATATAGGCAGAAAATGTCAATAACAGAGAAGGGAAATGCTTAAAAAATAGGAGCTTTCAGGGGATGTGCAGCAAAAAGCTGGAGGGCTCTTGGGTTAGTCGTTCTCAAAATAGGTAACAGGGATATTTCTTTACCCCGCCGCTGCACTCAGTGAAATTATTAACTTGTTTTAGTCAGGCTGACAGGATAGAGGAGTGGGGAGCACGGCGGGGAGTCGAAAGTTTAATTAGCCGAGAGTCTGCCCGACCTAATCCCTGTATGAATGTTGCTATAATAACCATTTCCAGCAGCCATATGCACACAGAGTTTATCGCTTCCCCATCGCAACTGTTTAAATGAGCAGATTGCAGGATGGAGAATGAGACACGCGGAGCTGCTAACGTGTGGCTGTAAAACAAAATCTATCATGTCAAAGATTAAACTCAATCCCTAGTATGTGATATCTAAATTTGATCTAGCACTGAATTCTGTCTGTCAGCGTTCAACAGGCCGTAATCCTGGATCAAGCAGGGAGGCTGAGGAGCTGAAAACTCTTAAATCACAAATCAAACAAACCAAAGTCAGCTCAGCCCGAGTGACAATTCTGCACTGTTGGTTTAAGGAGATTGTTCACAAAATCTACAAATATTAAAACCAAATAGACAGGTTATAATATCATCATATCATCATACAAATACACAGGTTTTCTCACTCAATATGTTGTGTTTCTTCTTTTTAAACCAAAAAGACTATAATACTGAAAAACTGAACACATTTCGGATTAGAAACACTCTGTCAGCTCTGAGAAGAACATGCAAGCAAGTTTCAGAGATGAAGGACCTTCGTGTCGACATTTAAACTTTAACGTTTTCCAGTAGAGTAGTTGACCACTTTGGAATCAAAGATGGACGACACATCTCCACTTTCCTGACAATTAATGACATAATGTCATAATTGTCTCTCATGGACAAACTACTGCAGCTGCAACTGTTTTTTGACCTTCTCTTTTCCCAATGTGAGAAATCGTGGCTGCAAATTTCCTCTGAACGTATCTGCATCTTAAAATCTATGAGAATATGCATTTTGCTCTGTCATTCCTCAGATTGTGATGGTGTCCCTCATCTTTGCAACTTTCCTCAAGAAAAGCCCTTATTGCTGATGTGCCTTTGATTCAGGAGACATCTAATAAATCAAAGATAAAGCTGTTACTAATTTAGAAAGAATGATTAAAAATGAAGAGCAACTTTTTCCCTTGAAGCTGACACTTCTTCCTACTCTGTAATATAGAATATGATGTCATAAACCTGCCTTTATTAAAGGCTCAAAGTGATGTTTGTTGTAAGATACAGAAAAACGTTCTATTCCTGCAACTTTATTAAATTTTCAGGTTTTTTGTTTTTACCCTGCAGACCTGCTGATATCTAACCTGCAGAAACAATGAATGAATAATAAATAAAAGCTTCTACTTGGCATGTGGTCAAGTACATTAGTCTGCGGCACTGCTCTGCCCCAGCTGCGACTGTTCATCATCACAGAAATTCATCTGAAAAATATTACATACTACCCTCGCTGGCCCTCCAGGTAGATTTACAGGTAAATAAGCCTGAGAAGTACAGAGTTTTAGTGCCGCTTGCACCTGGGCACTGAGGGAAATTCTTCACGAGAAGAGAGGTTAGGGCTCAGGAAGAGGCACTTAGGAGCCAAGTCAGAGGGTCAACTTCAGGCCAGCAGGTAGTTTAATTTGCAACATTTCAACATTAATGCTGTAATTTAACTTGCACGTCTATTTTCGCAGGGAAAAACAGCCGGGAAACAAATCACAAAGAACAATGTGATAAAACGTCTTTCAGCAAATGGACTGAGCCTGAGAGTCTGTTAATGTCATGAATTCAAATGTTAAAGCAAATAACTGTCACATTGACCAGCATTTATAATCCCATGAAAAGGGCTGAGCAATTAAGTGTGTTTTTAACTCGTCATGGTTGAGCGATGCTGTGATGCAGCATGTAAGACATTTATGTTTGACTTTTAGAACTTGTTTTCTTTCAGCTCCACTTAAATTTATGTATTTCACTTAAAGCCAGAGGCAAATTAAACTGCCGTTTATTCACGGACATCATCTTCTTTTCAAATACCGTTAGATTTATATTAGCATGTTTAAGTTTTCTACCTTCGAGGCAGCCATTAGTGAGTCATGTGGCGATGCAGCTGACAACATGACGTTTTTTATTCAATCACAGGTCGAAGGGAAGAAATAGAAGTTATCTGGTGAATAGCATGAATTTGACGAAAATTTAAGCCAGGGAGGACCTTGTCCTAGAGTCCTTGAAAGCACCAGTGGAGGCAGTAATCAAAACAGTCCCTGCTTGCTTTGGAAACACAGTCCTCACACTCTCAACAGGATCATCACGTACAGATACAGTCAAGTTCAGGTTTTATAAACAGGTTAAAATGTTACGATAGCCAGCTAAGACTGACTCGCGATTAGTGAGCCGATGTATGACTATTTTAAATAGGTTTGGTATTAGTTATTTGATTTTAAAAGAGCACTAGTGCGCAGAATCTGGGTTAATTTTCTGAATAGTAGGAGGAAGTGAAGACACATCTTTTCTACAGACATAAATTAAACCTGCAACAAGTAGCCACGTTAAAGAAAATTAATCAAAAGCATGTGAAGTCTGTCGGCTATTAAAATTAATATTTGAACGTATTGTTCGCATGCACCTCAGACTAAAGCTCATCGGATGCTGCTCAGGCTTCAAAATCCCAGTGGGAGCTTCGGATAATGACTTTAATCAGTTCATTATACTTGTTGATGAGATTATTATATTGTCTATTATACCGTATCTGTATAAATATATGTAGATCAACAGAGCGTGCAGAAAATAAGATGTCAGTAATGTATCGAGACAAATATATTGAGGAGTAGTTTAGTAGTTACACCGTAAAGGACTGTGTGCTGATCCAAATCTATGTGTGTGTGAGTGTGTGTGTGTGTGTGTGTGTGTGTGTGTGTGTGTGTGTGTGTGTGTGTGTGAGTTGTGCTGAGTGGCCTTTCATTACAAAATGGAGTGCACCTTCACGTGGAGCTGGAAAACGATGACATGCTAGTTTTCAGGCTAAGCCCTCAGGGGTGGAGACAACAGCTTGTGTGCGTGTGTGTGGGTGGGGGGGTCGGGGTATTTAGCGACACTTTCACATCAGTTTGAGGTCATACATGTGTAACATAGAGGAGGGAGGAAGATTTGATCAAGAGGAGAAGTGAAGAAGAGGATAATATTTTTTCAAAGTGGAAGAAATAGAGGAAAAGTAGTTTCATGAAGGGAAGAAAAGATGGAAAATTTAAGAAAGCTGAGGTAGTCTGGAAGAAAGGGATGCAGACATGTTGAAGGGAGGAAAAAAAGAGAAGAAGAGGAAGGCGGTAGGAAGAGGAAACAACAGTAAAGGAGGAAAGAAGGCAAAAGAGTTGCTAACTAGAAAAACACAAGAAAGTTACCCATAGACAGTGTGTGTGTGTGTGTGTGCGTGTGTGTGTGTGTGTGTGTGTGTGGCTGCCTTAAGACAGAGAGAGAGGATTTACAGCTTATCAGATGACCTTATTGCCACGTGTGTACATGTGACAGGGGTCCCTAATTGTCAACTTATCATCTCCAGTCGTTTTCACCTCCATCTGCTGCAGACAGTAGCTGTCTATGCTAATTTAAGAATAGCCATAAATATTGAACACTCTACAGTTAACATAAAGAAATGAGAGAGAGGGGAATAAAAAAGAAAGATGGGACGGCGTTTGGTTTACACCTATAATAAATACTGGGGAGAGAAAGTAGGAATATTATAATGGTATAACTGGAAAACAGAAGAATAAAACCATAAAAAGAAAAAGGAGGGTAAAGGAGGGTCTACCCGAAGTTCAGGCTGGGAGGCAGAACTTCGGAGCTAAGGTACGCCTACCAACACACACAGACATCGTAAACATGCGTTAAGCTCGGAATTTTCTACCCCTGAGTCCGAAGTCGCAACTAGAACGCCACCTCAAGTCGGAATTTCGACTCAGAAGGTCGGAGGAACCTCATAACCCCCAACCTCAAAATCCAAGATAGAGTGCGTGATAATTACTATGCCTGAAATATACAGCGTAACGCGTTATCATGAACATTTTTGCTAACAACGGATAGCTGTCAACAGTGCTATCAACTCGCATTATTTGGGTGTGACGTCAGAGTTTTTAATTAGTTAATGAGGGAGTTTTTTCTCTCCTAATTGTGGGAACTGTTAGGTTTCTCTATAACTTTTAATGTCTCGACGGTAATATGTAAAGTGCCACAAGATAATGTATATAAGGATTTGGCGCTATACAAATAAAATTGAATTAGCATCGCCAACGGAAACGTCTACTTTCTCCTACATCACACACAATACCCACAAGGCCACCGTCTTAAAGGGCCAGGCTTATAAAACGTTCATTAGTGGTCACTGATGGCGGTGGGCTGTCCAACACACACACACACACACACACACACACACACTTGACTTTATGTAAGAAAGGTCCTATATGGTGGCCTTTCAACCCATGAAAGAGGATTTGTTAAGGAATTTGCTCATAAATTATATCAAAACCATATTTCATAATAAAACAGACATATGATTTAGTTTACAGCTCAATAGACACTATCACATAATAACATTTAACATTTCCACATCACCATTAGAACACATGCAGGCGAAAGCATTAAATAAACAGAATGTGGACTAGGTCTAACTTCAGAAACGACACTCTTTAAGTAATTCTTTAAGTAATAATAACATATTATATATTCATTAAGTAAGGAATAACATATTATACAGTCGTAGGAGACGTGAGTGGAGACGAATTTTCCTCCACACACTGTTCTGTTAAATCAACAGTGAAGCTGAGGGGAATATTTCGTTTAAAATATAATTAGGATGAATAAAGTGTAAATGTGAATGTGAATGTGAACTGACCTCTCGCTGGCTGGGAGCCTGGGAGACGCTGATGGAGACCCCGCGGTCACTTCTCCTTCCTCCTCCTCTCGGGTTCTCCTCGCGTCATTTGTCTCCAAGGTAGAGAAACACGAACAGTGGAAAGAAAGAGTGGAAATGAAAAAGAGAAGAAGCGATAGTTTCCAGTTTCATAGAAGTTTCTCAGCGGTGACAGACGAAGAAGAGACGCAGAGGAGGCGATGCTGCTCCGCTCCGGTCAGCCGGAGGACTGGAGGAGGAGGAGTAGGAGGAGGAAGAGGAGTGGGAGGGCTGGCGTGTGGGGTGAAGAGTGGTGACGTCACGGAGGGGGCGGAGCCACACACACACACACACACAACACACACAGTAGCATTGACTTTATTCATCACTTCCTAATCTTGTGATTGATTTACTGGAGAAACCCACTCAGCAATCAAGTAATCTATTACTCATTACTCTATTAGTTGTTTTATAGATTGTGTGTGTGTGTGTGTGTGTGTGTGTGTGTGTGTGTGTGTGTGTGTGAGTTTTTTTTTAAATTAAGGCTCTTCCTTTGCTTTTGCATCATGCTTTGATGAAAACTTTTTCAAATGTTCTGTATTTTGAGATTTCACTAAAAGGGATCACAAGTATCACCAGTTACTTCGATTGTACTGGATTTGGCTAAAACACAGTTTAACCCTGAAACTCCAGAAGTGTTTTGTGGACTAGACGAGTCAATTTAAATTTTTGGGTGAACTATACCTTTTAAATTGCTGAAGTTCAGACATTTTTCTGTGAGGGAAGGTGTAAGAAAAGACAACAGTTTAAACCAACACATCAAAACACGGTGCATTCTCTTGCTTCATTTTGATCGCACACATTCCAAAGGATGCTGACACCATTGGTTCATCACGTGTCACATTGTAGTGGCTGTAAAAGAAAAACCAATGAGTCGTGTGACATCTCTCCTGCAGCATTAATTTAAGGCCACCTTATCGCCTTACTTGACACACAGAGACTAATGTGGTGTAAGCCGATTCCTCCTCCACTCCCCTGCTGCTCCTCTCCCTCTCTTCCTCATCAACTTGTCAGCACACTGTCACCATCAATTAGGGTGGTCCCGCGCTAATTGAATTATTCACCTCGGCTCTTCTCAAAATCTACTTTATTTGGGAGAAACAGGATTCAACGCTACAAACTGCAATGGAAATCAGGTTTTACCACTTCAGTTGAATTTATATTTCACTTATCCGGATTTAGAATAAAAACAATAAACCTGCCTTTGGAGTAAATAATGACCCACCAATGACCAAGGCTGTATGAATTGTTCTGCGTACCGAACAGCCTCAATAAATAAAGTTGAGTGGAGATGAAATGGCTCGTGCAGCAGGATGCTCCTCAGATTAATGAGGCTCAGTTCATTGGGAGTTTGGTGATTAAACGCCACCGGCGAGCAGGAAATCCCTCCGCGGCTGCCGGGGTCTGTTATTACAAATAACACGGAGCATCGGAATGATGTTCTTCTGTCTCTAGATGTGAAATATGCATGAATTAAAAAAAAACAGCTTTAGTTGGCTTTTTGAGAGTTGATATAATTGGTTTCTTCCATATAGAAATACAGCTTTCATCTGTCTCACCTCCTTCAGCTGGACCTGATTCTAGTAGTTCAAGCCGCTCCTGTCAGTCAGTTCCACTACTTCTCAAAGAAGATTTCTATTCCAAGTCACTGAACCTTCAAACTCATTTTAAATCAAGCTGCTGGTTTGTGAAAAGTTGCTTAGTGTTGCTTTAAGTAACGTAAAAAAAAAAGAAGCGTCTGCTGCCGTCAGTGTTTTCTGAGGAAGAGGCATGTTTAGAGTCAGCCGTCACTCTGAGAAGTCAGAGGCCGTGACCTCTGTTACTTTTCTTTGCATCATGTGTTTGACAGAGGGTGAGTGTTAAGCAAGTTCTCTGTATTTTAACTCTACGGACTCAGCAGCTGCTTCACGGCTTAATAAACATCAAGTAGAAACACATTATGATGAAACTCCTCACACTTTTTTGTCAGTCCTGGTCGTGTCTCTCAGGATACAGTTCTCTTCCTCCAGGGCAGCTTAGATGCAGCCTGAGCGCTAAAACCCAGATCCAGTACTTGAAGTGGCTGCTTCTTAAACTCATTGCATAAGATGTTAACAAAAGGCCAAGAGTCCAGTTCACTTAACCTTCTTCATATTATTTGTTTGGGGCGATTCTGAAAAAAGCTGTCAAAAGAGGGTTCTCCTCCTCCTCCTTCATAGACTATTCAAATAAGATTACATCCAAACACTTGGGACTGTCCGGAAAATCGAGATGCAAAAAATGAATATCTAAACAACATTAACAAAACAGAAACATCATCACTATCATAAAACTTGGTGGAAAAGGGACATGGGCCAGGAAAGGATCCATTAAATCTTGGCATGGATCCGAACAAATTGGTAGAATCAGGTATTTTATCATCACCTTCTGCCATATTAGGAGATTTTGACATTTTCACCAATAACCCAGAGAATAACTCATGGATCTTGATGAAATAACAATCCGGCATATTTAGGAGACCGATATCAATGATTTTTCTGATGGTGTGAACTTCAGACACTGAACTGCACTAAATCCACCGTCACATACAGAAGATCAAATCAAGAGCGATGACCTCCGAGGCATCGATGAGTCCACTGAAGCTCAAAGGAAACCACACTGTGTGCTCTGCCAAGGGAAGCTGTGGAATCTGGACTGAGAGAGAAAAGATTCCAACACGCTGCAGCGAGGAAAACTAACAGCGCTCCCAGTGACGCCGGGGGGGCTTTTAAAAGGCTGCACCCAAAGTTTCCAACAAGGCAGCTAATTAGACCAACAGCTGGAGAGGAGCGAGGAGCGACTGCTTCTTATGGCTCGAATTAAAATGCATCATCCTAATTAATCTCCTAAGTGAGGCCATGTTTTTCTTATCCCTCTTAACTTCAAATTAAAGTGTCTTCGCTTTATTACAATGGCTTTTACTGCGAGAAGCTTGATTTGAGTTTCACATCATCCGAAAACTCCCTTTCTTTCATCTGCTATACGTCTTAATGCTGCACCCAAAACTTTTACGTCACATCCTAAAAGCCGTCGGGTTCTAGAAGACAGACCCTTCTCACCTGTCCTTTTCCGATAGCCCGATGGAAGCCATGTGATTTATCTATCCGCCCTCCTCGTGCTCTGTGGTTCTGCTCTGTCAGGGGACGATGGAGATGTGATGGATATCTATGAGGCGAGTTATGAAGCGGCCAGAGATCAGTCAAGGCTCTTATATTCTTTCCGCAGGCCTAAGTCACCTTAGACCCTTAAGAGAAGGATTTCTCCTGCTTTCATTTCACAAATGCATTTTTGTAGAAGATACATGTTTCTCTCAGGGATTCAGAATCAAGAGGGCTATAGATTAAACATTATCTTGGCAATACCATTTATATATATATTATATATGAGGATCAGGTTTTTGATCATTGCAATCGCACTATCAACCTTCCTTCTCCTTTTCCTTGAGCTTAATGTTTAATTATCTTTATTTTCAGAATAAAACCCGCTCTGATTGAATCAAACCTGCAGACTCCTCCTGAGAAGTTTGGACCAAAACACTGGGAGACGCATAAAGAGGTGAATGTTTTTAACGCGGCCGTTGCTGCCCCGAAGTTCAGCCTCTTATCCGAGGGCCAGACTGGATTTGACGCGACCATTCATGCAGGGTCTGAATGGGAACTGTGGTGAATTGAAAAGCAGCCCTTCTATTCACCGCTTCATCAAGGAGCCCCTCGCTATCAGCACAGCTCACTTTGCATCAGAATAACAGAGCGTCGGCCTGTCAGCCAGTTCGGTTATGGGAAGAAACACCAGGAATTTGGTTTTAGTTGCTGCATGAATGCAAAATGCAGGAATTCCTGAAAATGTTGGGGGACAAAGAATTTGATAAAAATAATGGAAATACCAGCGAAGAAAAGGGAAAGGCGGCAGAGCTTTGGTTGAAAAGGAGGATTTGTGTTGTCCTCAAAGAAAAAGGGGTTATATGGTAAACAAGTTGTGGGAATGAACTTGTAAAACATACTAGAAAATGTCAGAATCATCATAGTATAAGGTTTATTCAAATAATATTCCTAATAAAACTCAATGAAATAAGAAAAATACAAGATGGCAAAAATCAGATTGTGGTTAAAAGACAAATCTACAGCAGCAGTGGAGTTCTACAACTGTAGTTCAAACACACAGGAATAATATTAACACGCAGGAAATGTGGGAGTTTTTCCAGGAGATTTCATCTTCAAATGCTCTTTTTCTTCGTCCCATTACGTTCCTGCATCTCCCCTCCCCCCCCTCTGCCCTCTCCTCTCATCCTCCTGCTTCCATCTGTTCTCTCACCACTGCTCCACACTTGAGTCTGCACAACCTGTTCACAGGAAATTACTTATTCATCATTTCCTCGGTCATAGCTGGAAAAGGGCATGGATTAGAGGACTGTATCTTCAGGCAAACACACACACACACACACACACACACACACACACACACACACACACACACACACACACACACACACACACACACACACACACACACACACACACACACACACACACACACACACACACACACACACACACACACACACACACACACACACACACACACCTGGAATCTGCAGCCTCTTCTGTTCCTGCGCAGCATTTTTTAGGATTTAGTGTTAATTCCCTATGATAAACTAGAACATTTGCATTTAAGCAAACCATAAATCATTTCACTAATCCAGTGCAGGTTTAGATAATGGTCAGTTTCAGGAAAAAGCTGAACAGCCAAGAACCTTCCATCAGTTTTTCACTTTACTTTCCTGTAGTTTATTGACATTTTATTCATGACTCATGATCTGTTTGCAAAGCGAGACCCTGATCTGCAGAGTGAACTTACAGAGAAGCCCCACCCGGCGGAACATGATGGAACCAAACGATGCTCTTTTCTGAAGGGTGGCCTTTAAATCCCTAAATCCCCAAATCCCTGGTTACTAAATGATTACCGTTTCACAGCCTGGGTGCTGAAAACTTGTAAGGAGCGTGAGCAGGAAGGGATTTAGAGTTTCGCTGGAGGACACTTCAGACGAGATACGACGCGATTAATAAAAGGTTAATGATGGATTTTCTCCCCTTCACGAATGGAAACAGGGTGCAGACGATTCAAATTCATCTTGGATGAATCGTTTCCTGAAGATATGTAGAATAACTTTGTCGAATGGCCGCTTGAGGTGGAGAAGCTTTGCTATAGGGACATTTTTGATAGATTTATGCTTTTGTAAAAGCTGCTCTGAAAAACTAATTTGCAGAGACACAAGGAAAAACTAAAACTTCTTTCTGCCACAGAAACACAGGCATGATTAATCAATCTAATAAATCCACCTCAGTGGGTCAGAGGTCTTGTCCAATCAGCAGCCACGTGTTTTCAAATCCTGTCGTATTAAAAAGGCAGCTGACACAATGGATTTTAAAGTTCTGTTCAAATGCAGCAGCTCCTCCTCGGTGGTCACAACATTTATTGACGTTACAAGTATATATTCCAGACGACAAAAGCAGAGACTATAAAAACAAGTTTATATCGATACATAAAATGAGCGGTGTCAAAGTCATAAAACCAAACATTTGGGGAAACTTTCAAACAGCTCTTTTTATTTATATATGTCAAAACAATTTAACCATCACCAACAGCCTCAGCTGAACGCAGAATTTGCTGCAGCTTTTAAAACAGACTGAAGATCAAATGCACTTTTAAAAGGTGAACCCTGTGTCTGACTGTTTATTCCGCTCTGGTCTGAGGTGATTACTTCAGAGCAGAGACAGACACTTTACAGCTGTGGGCTTGAATCTCATCTGGGGCTTCACCACCAACACGCAGCGATCGATCAATACACACAGTCCGTCCATGTAATGTGATTCGGCACCGTAGAGCTGAGTCCTCTCTGTGGGGTCTCCATTGTAAAATCATTATCCCTAAACACATGCCATAACCCACTTCAATTCAACACCAATTACCCACAAGCCCCCTCTCTCAAGGGGCTCACCATGGCAACCTGAGCTGTCCGACTGCATGGCGTGATTGCGTGAGTGGCGATAAATGAGGTTCTGCCAGAGTGAGCGATTACTTATTCTAATTTATTTATCTCAGTTCTTTACCTGGTTAATTGTGACATGTGGATTGTCAGGAGACAGACGTATGTGTGTGTGTGTGTGTGTGTGTGTGTGTGTGTGTGTGTGTGTATGTGTTTGTGTGAGCGCTCTGTCAATTTAGTTCATAAGATTTTTGTTTGATTGTTGGGACAGTGTGAATTGTGTAAATCTGGATTCCAGGTCAACATGTGACTTTACTAAATGAACAATTTCATATGTAACAGTTCAATGTGACTTAACAGACTTTATGGACAAAACAACTAATAGTCCAAGTTATCTATGATAATAATAAAACACTGAAAGATCACTACACAAACTTCACAGAAAGATCCATTGACTTGAGGCCAAATAAAAAATTTGAATTAGTAGCGGGAAGCTGTCAAATTTGTCTGAGGAAAACTTCTCATGGACTCGAGAGGATCGGAAGCGTTTCGAGATTTGCTCAAGGACGCATGGTCGTCCACGACAACGCTGGCGACCTTTCAGTGGCAGGAAGCGCCCTCTCCGTTCTCCTCTGATGTTGGCGTTCAAACGTCCTCCGCGGTGTGGACTTGAAACGGCAACGAGAGCTCATTGTGCATCAGCCAGGGAGCTTTTCAGCGAGATTAAACACTACTTGATTAACCCGTCTGTCAGTCGCACAGCTCAGCCGTCGGCCACTTTGAAGTCCAGAGAGTGAAATGTAAATCACAGTGTCCGGAGATAACCGCTAGATGAGGAAATTAGCCACTAGGTTTGACAGGAAGCGTTCAAAGTTTGGGGTTTCACTTCACTGCCACAGCCGTCAATATGATGATGCCTCACTTCTTTAAATCATGTCACACGGGAATCTTTAAAAGCCGAGAGTTCAAAGTTGATATTGAACTCTTTTTGCAGTACAGTTAATAGACCAGGCTCCTCCAGGTTAGCAGATGGGCCATGAAATATATGTCTCAGAGATGGTTTGTATCATTTTTGAAAGTTCCCATCACACTGATTGATGTTTAAGTTTTCATGTTTCTGATTTGGTTTAAATTAGTTATTTGATGCTGTGAAAAATGAGTTGAGTCGTCGTGATTGAGTGGTGATTGGTCGATAGCTTATATGGGTGGGACCTTGATACCTTGGCTGCTCACCACAATCACCCGTTCGTATATCTGGGATATTTTGGGCTTCATCTTTGTACAGTGGGAGGAAGTGAAGACAAATTGTCGATCCTTATTTACAGTCAGTGACACTTATCAGTAAATATATCACTGCTGCTCCGTTAATAAAGGTTTTCTCCTGCCTTCTCCAAACATGGTCGCCTGCCAAGAGTTCCAGCCATTATTGTTTTGCTTCTTCAAGGCTACAGTTACTCACTGTTGGAAAGTGAAGAGACAGGCGGCGGCGAGAGCAAACATCGGTGTTGCTCTCCACCACAGGAGATGGTTCTTGGCGAGGAAATTAATAAAGTTTGATGCTGAACTTGTGAATGCAAACATTGGCTGCGAAGCAATAAAAACCCTTTCAAGTAGCACATTATAAAAATTCCATAAAAATACAGTTGTTGTTGTTCTAGTCCTTGCGGAGTTTAGCATTAATGTTCACCAAAGCCTGATTAAAATATTATTTTCAATGTCTTCTCCAAATTCATCATTGTTCAAAAGGTATGAAATTGGTCTTTTTAAAGTCCTAATTTTACACATCAGCCGAGTGAGGAGATCCGCTCAAAGAAACAGGCTCACGTCTCTGAACCTGTGTTTTCTGTTACAAATTAGAAGTCACACCTCAGCGTTATTTCCACATCAGTAATCCGATCCAATGACTGACACGCGTGGAGCTGTGCTGTTACTGTACGACCTGACGGGGGGGGGGGCTTAGCGATCACCATATGGTGTTGTGGCTGTCAAGAGCTGTTTTTCGGTGGAGAAGATAAGCTCCGGGTGTTTTTTCCGTCAGACTGAACGTTCGCTGCAACTCGGGCAAAACACAGGAGAGGGTGTCATGGCCGCTGCAGGAGATCACTTTACTTTTAGATTTGCGATTTGCTGCGTATCGTGAATAAGGAGATATTTTAATTCCTGTATTGTTGTTGAAGTGTCTCACATTAGTTTCAATTCAAATAGTCGATTCGAAGTCAAATTTCATATTGAAAATGTCGCTAATGACACACTTCTAAATTCCTAGATTCAGTAATTGTTGTCTTGTGAGCTCTTCTCAAAGCTTTTCTCGAAACATCCTGACCTGGAGTCAAACCTGTCCGAGGTGAGTCTGCCTTTTCTGGCTCGGCTCAAACAAACTCGTCACTGGTCTGAACACCTCCTCCTGGACGAGGTCAGATTAATCATGCCTGAAGCGACGCCTGCTGCTGACGACCGAGGAGCTTTTGTCCAAACACGGCGCTTCCTTCCTCTGCGGCAGGACTTCCACCAGCAGTGAGACCTGTCTGTGATCGGATTCACTTAATTAACCGACTAATGAGCTAAAAACTGCTGCGGTGACCCTGCCAGCATTTGTCAGACAATGACGTTGAAGGGATGTAGACGTCCGACGTTTGGCATCACCTACAATCATGGACGTTATCTTCCTCAAGAATGTCACACGGACAGAATATGAATTTTACACATGAACACTAGTTTTTAAAGTTATTATTAGGGGACCGGTCGGCTTATTCTTCTTCCCAGGGCCCACTGGAACCTTAATGGAGCCATACATCAAAATAAAAAAATAGAGTGCTGTATAAACTACTACAAATGCCCCAATAATGTCTGCAAATGAAACTCAAACCATTTGTATTAAACATAAACAAATATGTAATCCTAAACTAACTTATAAATAATGCTTTGTTCATTTGCTGCCTGCCTGAAAACCACAAGGGTAAAAATGTGTTTTGTTCGAACTGTGTAAATTGTCCCTCAAGGAACACAAGAGAAAATAATTAAATTCAATAAATAATAAGTGAAAACGAAGTTATGAAAGAAAACAGAAAGTTGTTTCTGCAGAGTTATGTTGGAGATTTAGATCCCTCAAGAGTTTTTGGAGTCATTAATAAAACTGAGGATGTCTCTGAAGAATAAGATATTAAAACAGATAATTCATCCAGTCATCATTCAATCAACTTGATTTGTCCTTTCAAAAAGTGAAGGCATCCTTCGAACAAGGTTTAAAAGATCAGCGTGAGACTGAACAGCTTATGATGCACGTTGCTGCTCGTAGTGATTCATCACTGACCTTCATTCAGTCTGTAAACCTGTTTGTCTCCGTTTATTTTCCCGTCAGTGAAGGTAGTAGATATGTAGGCCATCAGGTGTGTGTGTGCGTGTGTGTGTGTGTGTGTGTGTGTGTGTGTGTGTGTGTGTGTGTGTGTGTGTGTGTGTGTGTGTGTGTGTGTGTGTGTGTGTGTGTGTGTGTGTGTGTGTGTGTGTGTGTGTGTGTGTGTGTGTGTGTGTGTGTGTGTGTGTGTGTGTGTGTGTGTGCGCGTGCGTGCGTGCGTGCGTGTGTGTGTGTGTGCAGGATAGAACGCTCTGATCTGATCCAGGAGCCTATAATCCGATTGGGGTTGGGGGTGTGAGAGTGGAGGCAGGAGAGGATTATGGGATTACGGAGGGTGAGATGCAAAATGAGATGGCCACTCTGCAGCTGGCACGCTCAGGGTCGTCGCAGTGGCTCAACACAACACCCAAAAAACGATGGTCAGTCAATGACACTGCATCTTAAAGAAGCTAAAATCTTTTATTAGAATACAATCTAACATCCTTTTGCCTCCAGATGTTTTCTTAGACATTTAATTCATGTGAACGTAAAGCATTTCGGCCCTTTATATAGTCTCATGCAAACACTAGAATACAATCAACACAATCTTTGTCCCTGAGTTCCCTAATACCACCTAGAAACAGATAGGAGCTGTAATTAACCTACAAAAGTTTCTTGAAATGACTGTGCACATTTCTACCAATTCACTTTGAAGCAATTCCAGTTATAGCAGGAACTCTAGTTGGTCAAATTTAGGACAAATTTGACCAAAGGTTTAAGCCCTTTTTACTCAGGCAGTTCAAGGGCGCAATGGACTTTTATTGTGCCTCACTTTTTCTTAGAAATAAGCCCTCGTGCTCATTTGTTTCATAGTGCCTTGGAATAAGTTATTCATTTCAACCAAAAGTACTGGATGCCAATTATTTTGCTTTGCCTGACATTTAAAAACTTAGGTAATTACACTAATGATCAGTTAAATCCCTTGTTTCTCCCCACACAAGTAAAAGTGTCTGTGATGAGGTTGAATATGTGTTTATATCATAAATTATACAAGTTTCTAAGTAATACAATTTAGTTTTTCAACATCTAACCTTGGTACAAAGTGGAGATACCTCCCCTCAGTTTGCAGAGTTGTTGTCACGGTTCAGTAAAGATCAGATTCTGAGATTTAATAACTTGCCAAGATGAATGTTGTCTTGTAGCGAGAGAGTGGAGGAGACAGAAAGTCATCCACCCCGCCCCTGAGACCCAGGCAACAACGGACGACCTTCACAAATCACCACAGTGGCTTGATTGCAGCCATAACTCAGAGCAACACCCAGCAAGGTAACACTCCCAGCAGAACTGACCACTCACAAACCACTCTCCACCTCGGTGTCACCCAGGTTCATGTCAGTTCGCTCGCCTGCTGCAGTGTGAACAAGCAAAATGAGCCCAGATGGGATTTGGGACTTGAATGACAGATTGAGGATTAAGCTGTGATCAGCAGCCAGACATACGCTTGCTTTGCCAGGGAGTAGCCCAGTGGAGGGAAACACCGGCCAGGACGGGCACGTGTTACCACCTGGCACAACGTCAACAGGGCTCGCTTCAGTCACTTTCATGGCCGAAGCCAGGAAGAAGGATGTTCACAGGAAAATGGCAGCAATGGTCAAAATATTTGAATAAATAAATAAACAAACACTGGAGTATAATTCTGGTTTTACTTTAAATTACTGCCATCATTCACATATTAATATCTAATCTCCCTAGTTTGACTGTCTTGTAGCGCCACCTTAAGGTCACATTTTCAAGTTAGATAGTCTTGTAACTTAATTTTTCAAGTAGCAACAGGAAGTGAGAAAACAATATTGAGCAAAACTGAGTACTAAAGTAGAAGATGCATTTTTTAAAACAATAAATGCAGATGTTTAATGCCGAGTTAAACATCTGTTTCATATTTCTAAAGCAGTAATGAATGGAGTTTTTTAAGAACGAGCCAGAAAATATATGACAATAAGGTTGTCCTTATTCTGCATTTAATTTTATTTGATGTTTAGTAGGATTATGTTAGATTGTGTTTTCAAATTGCCCCCTAGATGAAGAAACGAGGAATTACAACACTAACCTTGAAGGGGATACAGGAGTAAAACCTGCGTCACATTACGATACTCAGGATTAATTTGACCATTTTGTTGAGTAAATTGAGGCAAAGTTTTCAACTAGAGTCAGTTTGTGTTGAAGAATTATTGTTACTGTTTTTATGATCTTAATCTCAATGAAAACACAATTTTATATTGATGTTAGATGAGTTTGCTGAGAACTTCATGATGCACTGCTGCCATCTAGTGGTCATTTAGCACTATGACAAGTGCTGGAGAAACAATCGCTGGACACTATTATAAATATACATATCTTTATATAAATATTTATTTCCTTTAGTTTTTTCCCTTCCAGAGGGACTCGAAACTCCTGAACTGCCAAAAGTCCCTTGTGGAATAATGAGGATTAAAGGTCAGAGGTCACGACCTCCTTGATGTTAGAAACAGAAGAGCGAATTTAAGAATGAAAAAAGAAATCCTAAAAGAAAAGGGAGAGAACAATAACACCAGTAACCTCTACATGTGTTTGTGTGTGTGTCTTCCTGTGTGTTTTTCTCAGGTTGACCCATGATGCCAGGCGGTGACTCAGCGGCCTGGCAGACCTTCTCCAGACCAGCGGGAGGCAGTGACTGGTTGCCACGGTGACGGATGGGTTCGAGGAACCTGGCTGGCTCTGTGGACGCCCCGGGGCGTTTGAGGACGCCATCTCCCGGGAGCAAGTATGCCGAAAGAGACACAAGAGGAGGAGAAAGAGACGGGCACTGTGAAATATCGAGGTGTAAAATGTGTCAGGGGTTTTTGTTGGGGAAACTTTTTATTCATTGAAAATACCTTTTATTACCTCATTCACTTGTTTTAATTCAACCTATGGATCAACTTCTCAGGGAGAAGATGAACCAAATTGAACTTTCTTATATTTTAATATAAAAACACAATCTCTTCCTCCTACCTGTGGTGGTAAGATAACACAAATATAAATAAAAACAGCCTTTATTGACTAAAGTTAAAAAATGAAAAATAAACCTTTTTTATAAACCCCAAAACTATTAAACTTCTTAAGCTTTGTGCATAAACATTATATTCTAAATTAAACTATGTCACAACTGTGTCTTGCGTTCAAGTCTTGTAATATTTTTAACAATAATATTACTTTTAAGTCAAATGCAAGGTAACTCTTTTGATCTGTTATTGAAACCAATTCATTCAATTTGACACCAGTGAGACCGATTGAGGAGAGAGAGACATGATGGATGAGGCTCTCTCGCCCCTCGGCTGTGTGACTCCAGATTTCGGCCCGTCTCCCTTGCACAGAGTTTCAGTGTTTGGAGCAAACAATGACACACAGTCAGTAATCATGCGCGTGAGGAGTGAATGTATTTATTATGGGACAAAGAAACAGTTTATCGTGTCATAAATGGAACTGTTCTCCAGACTGAAAATACAGAGTGGATGGAGGTCAGGGAGGGCGCTGGAATTCAGCACATTGACACACACACACACACACACACATATAAACAGTATATGTGTATTTTGAGGCATTGGGGCCACCATAGAAAAACTTGGCTGGATTTATCCAAAAATGTGTTTCTATATTTCATGTCCTTTATGCATAAATTTAAGTTTCACATTGTTTTCTTTGTGTGAAACTCACCAAATTAAATTGCATTTGTAAAAAAGCATTTGAGTTACTATCCCTAGATACTGAATAAACATAATATAGCTCTTTTTCAAAGCTCCATATGTTTGTTTACAGCAAGAAGCACCGGGACAACTGCACTTCAGCCCATTTGGCCGGAGCAGCAGTGTTTGTGAGCATTGGCCACACGTCTGGGCGACTCCAGCAGTGAAAAGGCCGTCTTCATTAACATGCACGACCATCCACTTCCTCTGAAACGGGCCTTTGTCGCCCAGCAGATGCTGCGACACAGGGAAACGAAGCCAGAGCCGGATCACAGGGGGACGCAGGTGGAGAAATGCACAGGGAGGTGTTTGGCACCTTTTACACTTGTTATGTCCGTGTCATCGAATCTTAGATCACATCAGAGGTGCTTGGCAAGGGTTTGTAAATGCACTGTACCTCAACTAGAGAGTACCTGCTGCTCCTAGGAGTCATTGGGTTAAATTTTTTAACATTTCCCCTGTATGATTTGGTGGGTGGAGCCACTGTCCCGCTAATACATCCTCTCGACCAATCACGATGTTTCACCTTATTCAATGAACTTATCAGGAACTACCTAAAATGATAGAAACTACGATGATGTGCACTTTGACTTTTTAGTTTGACACCTGTCCCACCCATTGACATGGAGGAGAAAGGGTTTAGGACCGATACACTGAGACCAGCCACCAGGGGGCGATGTGGATCATTTGGCTTCACGACATCGTCCTCCATCTTTATATGCAGTCTTCGATTGCCCTCAATTCATCCATTTCACTCATTAAACCCAATTAAAGTACCATGAGTAATAGAAATACTGTATTTTCTCATTATTAGGAACAGGGATTTTGTTATTGCACTTGAAGGATTTTAAGAATCCGATCAGTGCTGCAGCAGTGGAGTGAGGGGAGGTGGACGGACGGGATTGGTCAGCGACAGACTGGCTGACCTCAGCACCCCCACCCACCACACTGCCTCAGTATAAAGCCTGTGGTCCATCCTCAGCCTCGGCTCTCTGGATACGCAGCACACAGCTTCTGACAAGGCGAACCCTGAGGTGAGGTCATCTGCATCATCATCTAGAGGCAATGAGAGGAAATTCACTAAATATATTTGTTTTTGTGCCAATGTCTTAAGATTATGATTTATTTTAAACTTGTGATCAATCATCAAATAGTTTGTGCTCTTTATCTCATGTTTTTGAGAAGTGCATATCAAGTATTCTCAAAAGATTTGATGACTCACTTTGTTGAACTCTCATGTAGGTAAAACATGTCTTGATGGAAGAATTTGAATTTGTCAAAATATTCTTTGTCATTTATTCAAGATAATTTAAATTCTGTGTAATATTGTGTTTATTATTTTCAGTGTTTGGTACTTTTTTTATCTTGCAGCATTTAAGTTATCTAATAAAAAAACTAAGTTATTCAATTCTCTATACAGTGATATAATGAAATGGATACCACCTCTATGCTTTTGCTTTTTAAAAAAAATAACATCATGTTAGACAGTAAATTGTAACAAAATTATAGGAAGTAAATTATGGAAAATTATTTCCATGTAATATCTGTTAGAAATATGGTGCAATAAGATAATGAGCTGTTCCTAAATGGACATTAATCTCAGATAATTAAGAAAAAATTGGGACTTTTACCACTCGAAATTGCAGCAGTACAACAGATTTTTATTCTTTTATTCATTTCCATGTTGAAGGAGAGAAAAAGTCACAATGGCCATGACCGACCTGGAGACCTCCATGGCGACCCTGATCGCAGTTTTTCGCAAGTATTCGGAGAAAGAAGGAGACAAACACAAACTGAAGAAGAGCGAGCTGAAGGAGCTGCTGCACGACGAGCTGCCGGATCTGATGACGGTGAGAAGTCCGAGGAAACAGGTTTTAAATGAGCAGAGAGAACATGGAGTATATTCATAAACTAAACTAGTATGCAAACCCTTTAAAGAGGTTGAATTAAAACTTCACTGGAAACTATACAGAGCTATAATTCATAATGGAGTAGAGTTTGTTAAGTTGTTTAAGGACATAAGATGAGTTGATGACGGAAAGAAATATTTAAAAGCATGAATAAAAGAACTAAAGGACGGAAAGAAGAAAATAACCCTGATGATAGAAGATAATGTTAGTTAAAATACATTGAAACAACTCTTTAGTTGTATTTCTTAACTTAAATTGTATTTGAATTCAAGACATTTTGGTTAAATTGTGTAACTTCTATTAAAGCACAGATATCTATGTGGTATTTGTCCTGATCCTAACCCGTCTGCAGCACGTGAAGGACCAGGCCGAGCTGGACACCCTGATGGAGAGTCTGGACACCGACGGCGACTCTGAGTGCAACTTCCAGGAGTTCATGACTTTCGTCTCCCTGGTTACCGTCTGTTGCCACGAGTTTTTTTTCGAGCATGAGGACGAGTAACTAGGCGGTGACCTTGGACGGGATTGAAAGAGGGGGCTTAAGTAAATTGTTACAAATAAAGAAAAGAAGCAAGAAGCCCGGCAACGCAGAGCCTTCTCGACGCCCGGGCAAAACCTGAATCTGGGCTCTCTTTAACAACTTTTAGATAGTTGGCTAGTGAAGGATTAAAAATGTCTCTCTTCTGTTCTAGCAGTCAACCTTCATTTGAGTATAAAATCTATAAATGGCTAGCAGAATTTGGATGTGGCTAGTGACTTTTTTAATTCACCAATCATATGCGTTTACAAAATCTTAGGAGGCCATAACAGACGAGCCAAAACAGTCACTTTCTAGAGATCCCTCCGTGTGAGAGACCGAGTTGATTAAAAACACTTGATTGTCTTGTGGAAGTTTCTAAATGTCTTGTGAGTTTGAGCTGCTATCGCTGCTAATTTGGTAGAATCCGGTCAAAAATGTGAAAAGTGGCCGGTACAATTGCGAAATGGCTTGCAAGTTTCTTTCGTTAGGTAACTAGTAAACAAATAATGATTAGAAGCATTTCAAATGTTGAGTTGGCTGCTAAAATTATCCGAAAATGTTGCTTGTAGACTAGATGAGTTTTTCCTCCAGCTGTGATGCTTGTTAAGAGTTTGAATCCCGTAGAAACTGTCAAACAATCTAAATAAACTCTCCATGCAGAGAAAACGTAGCTCTGAATGTGTTAATCAAAACAGTGTGGATTAGAGAAGTCTCTATTGTGATGTGAAGATGGACGTGTGTATTGAAATGTGCAGATTTGCTGGTTTGTTTGGACGTTGGCAACATGATTAAATTATCAATGTGTCACTGTGAGTTTGTCTTTGTGGGATGAAGCTAATGCTCATATTCAAAGGATTCGTTAAAATCATAAACTGAATAAACATGGACGAAGCGTCTCCACTTTTTCTGCTGCTCTGTAAAAAGATAAATATAAAATATCCACTCCACACAAACAGAATTCAGAAAGTTCCTCACAACTCATTTTAGCAAAGAGATGAATGATTGGTTCTTAATTGCTCCAATTTAGTTTACTTTTAGATTTGATTTTTTAAAGAAGTGGGTTTGAGGCATTTTCCTATTAAAGTCTGCTTTTGATAACAACATTTGGAACAAGAAAGTGTGACATTGCTTTGCCATTAGTCAACAACACTTTAGGGGCCATTTCCCTTGTGAGCACATGTAGGGGGATTCAAACATGTGCCATGAATTACTTTTACCCGGTGACGCCACATTTACAGCCCAAATATTAGAAGTCAACCACAGGCCTTAAGGCAACAGCAGATCATATTCCATCTTTTTCTTTATGTTCCATGCAACCACACTAAAACATCCCTGAGAGGTGAAGGGAAGTTCCTGTCTCTTGAACCCAGAAGTAACTCTATTCGGAGGAGAGGTGGGTGGAGTCGAGAACCCTGCACGCCCACCGACACCAGCGACCTTCTCCCATTGGATGGTACTTTCCACCAATCTCTGTGCCCATGCCCCAATGCATGGTGTTTTGTGTATTTGATTCTAAATGGACCATAATGTAAAAATTTAACATGAACATTGAACTTATGAAGAAATAAGTGAGAAGTAGAGTCGGCCCTGAAACCAACTGGAGTCGCCTACTACTGGTCATTTGTGAAAGTGCATGAAACCAGTTCTCTCTCATACAATTTATTTGCACAGAACTTCAACCACATGTCCTTATTGAATTATTATGTCCAAACCAATGGAATCACACATGTCCCTTCGGCCTCCACATGTCCCCAAAATTTAGACACAGCCATATGTAAAAACAGCAGCATGCAAAACTATAACTACTATTAATAACCAGGCGGAAGGAAATATGTTTAAACACACACAGGGTAGTTTGTGTGTGTGTTGTACAGCGTATGATGTCAGAGGCGTTGCCAGCTGCACAGCTTCAGACATCTGCAGGCTGTTTAGCATCAGAGGGGGAGTCAGCCGCACGATTGGCCGACAGGGGAGCGGAACTGGACCCTGGGGACTGACACCACACCCATCTGAGTGTGTGTGTGTGTGTGTGTGTGTTGTACAGCACATGCTTCCTCTTCATCTTGTTGTTCTTCTTGGTGAATGAGGAGCTGCCTGCAGATTCTCAGAAGTGGTAAGTTCTTCTTTTTTGACCTGTTATACAGATTAAAGTTTTATTGTTGTCTTTTGTGATATTTTACTTGATGCATTTTGCAGAACAAGCTCCACTTCAGATCGACAGCCACTTACAGCTGCTGTATCTTTGTTTCTACTTTGGTCACATGAAGTAATGAGTCAATAAAGTCATCTTTTCAGTTAAGAATTAGAGCAGACTTATGTAATAGGAGATGTGTAAGAGGAGAGGAAGTTCTATCCTCTTTTGTTGTGGTAATAATGTTTTATTCTGGCATACAGAATACAAATCTCTGTGTGTTTTGGTGCATTCCACATTTGTTTATTGGTCCCGATGTGCAGCTGTGAGCAGCTGGATGACAGAAACAATCTGTGACACTTCTGATCCAGTTGTGGTGTCGTGATGCAGAGGCATCAACCCAGGGAGCCGTGGTTAAATTTCCATAAAAACTGATCATTTTGGAATAAATGTCTTTTGCTTGAAAGACAGTTTTGTTGTTTACCCTCCCCTGACAACTAGTTGTTGCAGAAGATAAATGTTCATGGTGCTCAGAGGATGATCCCCAGACTTGTCCTCTCTACCAGCAGTCACTCTTTCACAGTCGTGCCAATAAAGCTGTTTCTGTTCAGGTTGATGTCAGCATGAACGCTTCCACAGCTTCAGTCCCAATGGTTCCAATGGGGTTGGTAACCCATGCTCCTACTCCAGAGGCTGTGACCAAGATGCTGATGCAGGGTACGTTCATGAGCGTTCACGTAGACGACCTGATGTGTTGTGAGCGTAATTTACACACAACTGCAGAGTACTGCTTTGGAGTTATCGGAGTATTTGATGGACGAATGATATATGGTCAGACGTGATGCGTTAGCGTACGTTCAGTTAAAAGTAAGTTAATCTCTGGCCTCGGGGTTCAATAAGAATATGTTCTGTAGTTTATAATCATGCTTCAAAACAAACCAACAGGGGTGATTAAAAAAAACCACTTGAGTACCATTTCATGCATTACACTCTTTAAATTATTTAGCATTTGCATTGATTTGTTTCTAGAGTTTCTTCTTTTATCAGCTTTTAAAAAAAATTCTTGGGTTTCAGTAAAGTTCTGATTAACTCTGTCATCAAAATGTGATCAGAGCAGAAAGTTCCAACTTGATGTAAACACACACAGGGTTTCTGGCCCAGCTGAGGTGTGTTGAGCAGGGAGTGTCTTATCAGTCTTGTGCCAGAGAGGAGCATGGGAAGGAGTGACGCCTCCAGGGTCTGTTGCCGTGGAGATAAAGGCCAACACACCGATACCAGCTGGTCCTGGTTTCCACAGCAGGGCCGGAGAACAGCAGTCTAGGGCCCGGCTTTAGTTTTACACCTGAAAAGTATATTTCTAGTATCGAGGAGCATTTCTGTTTCCCCCAAATATAAACTCTGCTGAAGGAATCTTATATTTTCAACCTTTTCATCTCGTAAAAATTTCCTACACAAGTTTAACCTCCTGTCCAACTGTATGATTTATCACTTTTGAGAAGCTGTTTGATGGTTTTAAGTTCAGTTACAAAAAAATTGCAACTTGTCGACCCAATTTTTATTGAAACAAGATGACGATGGTGATTTAAAAGCTGAATTAATGAATTAAAGCTGATTTAAATTCTACGTTGAAATTCAATTTTTGTTTTTCAGACGTCAACTCAGGCAATGGAGAACTTGCAGCCTTGATTGGAGGTGAAAGTTTAACTTCATATTTTATCTACTAAATAAGAAGTATTTTGTATTCATGAAACAAGGAAAATCTATGTAATTCGTTGCCCTTAATGCAATTTCTTTGTTTTCATGCCTCTGTATTTCCTGTTTAATGTTGTTAGAGATGTGCATCGATCTGATTGTCAGGTTTTTATGTTTTCTGTGTTTTCCTCCTTGCAGGGATCGTGGGTGCGGTGCTGCTCGCGCTCATCTGTGTAATTGCCGTGTTGATGTGGTGCCTTTCCAGACATAAAGGCTCATACATCACCAACGAGATGGACGACGATGACGATATTGATAACGACGACGAGGAGCCTTTCTGCTCCGATATGATGCTTCAAGCCAACAAACCTCTGATGATCGATGAAGATGAAGAAAGTAGGATGGAGACTTGATGGGAGCAGTCAGGGACAAATGAGTTTTTATAGCTTTTTTATAGTTGTGAGAAATGTAAGGTTTTAATTTACATTTAAATTTGCACTTTGATGCCACCAATTGCCAGCAATTTAATTTTTATTATATTTATTGGAATCCAAGGCTAAATTCACTTTCCTAACCAACATTTCTAGTTTATGTTGGTTCTCAGTCCTCCAGATATTCATCACTGTGAGATACTTTCAATGTCTACTTTGGCAGAATAACTTTAAAATGAACTTGCACCCAGAAATCTTCAGGAAACTCATTCACCAGAGAGTTGCACGTTGGAACCTCCACCTGCCACCAGATGCTGCTGTTTTCTCAAACGTGATAACCATCCATCAGCATCTTAACTCTTGAGTGCCGGTGTTTTTTCCCACCCTGGTCATATTTGTGATCATATTTTAAGCTCTTAACTAACTGCAGACTAACTAAATGCTGACTAACATACAACTGTCATGAATAATTTCCAGGAAATAATCCATACCAAGA
Organism: Limanda limanda; assembly: GCF_963576545.1. NCBI lineage: Eukaryota > Metazoa > Chordata > Actinopteri > Pleuronectiformes > Pleuronectidae > Limanda > Limanda limanda. Next base: position 6,909,591 of record NC_083658.1, on the reverse strand, counting down.
AATGTGTAAACATTTAGACCAGAGAGTTGATGGCAATTTTCTTAGTTATTAAAATACCCTGTGCATCTATTTACATTTTTATAAGAATAAAGTTCACACGTTTTGATAAATTGTATATGGTGCCTGTGTGTGATTTATAAAATGTTGCAACTCTGCCATCTAGTGGGTGAAATAGAGTCCTGCACACTTGATTTTGTGCAGGACTCTATTTCCTTCAAGTCTTCAAGCATTTACTCTTTTACACAATATATTTAGAGTATTTCTAATGGTTAAAGATATTAAATAAAGGCAATGGAGTGAATTAAAACAGCTTAAACTGTTAAACTTTAAGTGTTACATCGTATTAAAGATATTTCATGGTACAGGTCAAAAGAGAATTTTTTTTAAAAGGGGAGTGTTTTTGTTCTTCTTTGATATAGTAAGATAATTAAATGAAGCAACATCATTAAAAGGTGTCAAGTTCCAAACAAATTGGAAGATCACAACAAAACCTAACTGACTAAATTATCTTCTTTAGTCAAACATAATAAAAAGTGAGCTAAAGTCCAACATCTCTGCCTGTTCTTCATCTGTGAGTGAGAAATAAACCACTTTATATACCCACCCACTAAACACATACGAAGCTTCCTATTGGATAATTGTGTCCGTCAGTCATCAAGCTGATTCGTGTCACCTGTGGCTCCACCTGCCTTCACTTTGGCAATAATCATCAGTTTCATGTTGTGGATCCTTGTCAAACTGTAGCTTTTACTAAGTTTAATTACATTTTATTTTGTTGTTTTTATATGCAACCTCATGACTCTCCTCTTTGTTCAGTATAAAATAAAGCAGGAACTAAAAAAAAAAGGATATAAATATAAAAACAAAATGCAAGGAAGACAACAAGGCTTGTGTCTGTTTTAAAACAACAGGAAGCCGAACAAAAGATCCACATAGAAATCAAATAGTCCACAAAAGGTTTCAAATAGTTGGAACACAGAAGTCCTAAAAAAAGCCTCCTCCTCCAAATCATATCAAAAGTCATTTAAAGCTGATCCTGCCATAGATACCAGCTTCAGCCATCGAGGGGAAATAACTGACACTGGTTATTCCCAATTTTGTTTATTTAGTAGTGAATTTGGTTTGGTTTTTATCAATTTAAATCTATTTGAATGAACATTATGCTCTGACGTCTTTTTCACATCTCTCCCTCAGGATGTAGAACCAGTTAAATATCAGACACGATGATGACAGTCAATTTAACCAACTCCCACTAAACAACGGAGCAACACTTGACATCTCTGCCTCCACAACCACCTTTAAGTAAGCGTGTAGAAAGTGACAGGCTACGAGAACGGGTGGGAGTTGAGCTCGCCACATGTGAGGTCGAGCGAGAGAGAGACAGAGCTGTGTGGATTCTCTTCTACATTTGCTCCTTCGTGGTTGTAGAAGTCAGAAAGGTGACGGCAGATACAGAAATGGTGAGTAGCTCCTATTGCCACAGATTAATAGATGTGTAATAATCTGAATTAAATGGTTATTTAGGCAAAGATTTAACGTTGCTGAAAATGTTGGTGTTGCACTTTTTAATTCAAAAGTCTCCTTCAGTGTAAGAGCGTAAACATTTCATTATACAAGGGTGAGCAGTGACACAGTTTCCCACATACTTGGTTGTTACAAATTTAAAATGCAGCTTCTGAGAAATTACTTTAAATATTGAAATGTGATACAAGCTGTTGTTGATGCTTGGGAGGACAGTTAAGTGGGTTGTGGTATTTGACAAGTTGCACCCACTGATGCATTTTGTGTGTTGATAACTTACAAGTGCTATAAATACTGTCTGTTTACACAATCTCTATTCAAAATACCAATTATGAAATAAAAAATGTAAATTCTACACTTTCCAGGGCAAATAAAGTCTTATATATTAAGTTTTATTCAGTTATACAAAATTACAACAGTACGTTAAACACAGCATGTGAACAACAAGTGCATATTAGACAAACTAAAAGCAACAGTTTTATCGGAGATTATTTACTTTGTTTTTAAGGCCTTTATATTATGTAAGTTGTGAAGACATAAAGTCTAAAAGCTCATTAAACAGAATGTGAAACTAAGCTAAATAAATGTTTGTGTTCTCTGCAGTACGGGTTCATCAACAGCTGCCTCCAGTCCCTGGTGATGGAGCGATTCGGCCAAGAGACGTGGGACAAACTGAGGTCTGCACATGGATTATAGTGGAAAAGACAATTGTCATGATGCTCAAGACGTTATGCTGAGATGCTGTAACGCTTGTGCATGTTTTTGCGTAGCTCTCTACCCGGGGTCCAGGACACCTTCATGACGTACACGGTTTATGATGATATCCTGACGCTGAGCCTGGTGGGAGAGGCCTGTTCACTGCTGGGTGAGAGTTCAAACTCCTCTGTCCATGAGAAAGTTTGATTTAATGGTGTCGCTATGGCTCTTATCCAGTATCAGTTTTCTAGTTGTCTAATGATTTTGTTCTTTAGTCTGCAGTCGACCTGGACCATACTTATGTCATTTATCCATTTGTTCCATAAATGTAGGAGCTGTTGTATCTGTTCTCAAGTACAGCATCTCATATTTATTCTAAAAAATGTTTTTACACTTTAAAACAAAGACAAAATTAAAGCATGTGCAGTGGGTGCTCGAGGTGTGAAAACTGCTCGTCTCTGTTTGTCTGTCGGGTGTTAACAATGTCCCAGATGAAATCCAACAGGTGTCGCCCAATGGACATTTATAAAACTGCCTCAACACAGAGGGAGAATAAAAAAAAAAAGACGTCACTAATTAAACAGTGCTGCAGATGCATGATCAGACTCCACCGATCTGACCCGGTTTGATCTTTGCACAGCAGAGCCGCTCCAGTATTGGCTACACATCATGCACGTCTGTTATGGTTTATGGTTTGGACATAGACAATTACTCCAGTTCAGAAGTTCCTCATCACATTCACACACTTGGCAGCTGCAAACAGCTTTGTGCTTGACACATAAATTATTCCCTGACACATATGGATCACGTTTGACAGACACATGGATGGATGGAAACACCCGGACCTCTGGGTACAGATTCATAAAACATAACAAGGATTGTTTATTCACAGAATGTCAACAGCTCCTCCTATGGGTCTGATTATCTGGACTATACATCCTTTTGGGGAATAGGCTGTAATTGAATATGTGCTCAGCACCAGCGCGTTAATGAGACACACACATGTGCAGAGGGAAGCCAGAGGACAAATTGATAAGTGCAACATGGATTTAATTTGCTTGTGTGTTTCCAGGTGTCTCTGCGGACGTGTTCCTGAAGCTTTTCGGAGAACACTTCTTTGTTTTCTGTAAGAAAGCGGGATACGACACCATGCTCAGGACACTGGGGGGAAATCTGTTTGATTTCATCCAAAATCTGGACTCTCTCCACAGCTACCTGGCTCTGTCCTATCGGGTATGCACGCGTCAAGTCAAAGCTGATTTGTGGAGCACAACCAACATTGACAAAAGGGCTGTGGAGGCTTAAGATGAAAAGAAAAGATATGAAATATAAAATGCAAATTATAAAGGTCAAAAATTTACAAGTTTTTGTTTAAAGTGTTACATTTTCATAACTGTTTTTATACAGGAAATGAATGCACCATCTTTCCGAGTGGAGATGACAGATGACGGGAATATGCTGCTTCACTATTACTCGGACAGGAAGGGTCTGCACCATATTGTGCCTGGTAAAAAACAATATCTCACATATATCTGCATCTGATCTTGTATGGAAAAAAGGAGTGTCTGTTACTCCTTTTCATTCTTTTGTGTCCTTTCTGCTGCAGGCATCATGGAGGCGGTTGGCAGAGACCTCTTCGACAGCGTAGTGACCATGGAGGTTCTGAACCAATCGTTGGAAGACGAGCGGACGGGGAAGAGGGAGCACGTCGTGTTTCTGGTCAAACAAACCAGCCGAGCCTGCAAAACCTCAGTCCAGGTCTTCTGCAGTCACAGAGAGGCGAGTGTAGATGTTCTGTCTTTATATGGAATGTGTATATCATGTGTGTTTCTGATTCTTGGCCCACTTATGGTATGTGTGATTTATTCCCCAGGAGGAATTCTTCAAAAGAATGAGGGACAGATATGTGTCACTGGCCGGGAAGAGGAGCAGCTGGGACCTGATCAGAGCATTGGCTGTCTCAGTAAAAGGTCAACTCCATATGTTTGTTCTTAGAATTAATCTATTAAACAAAAACAAGCCGCTCTGATTGACCTTATTTTGTAACCTGGGCTGGAGAGGAGGGCTTAGCAGACAGATAATCAGTTGAGTAAACAGCTTTGTGCAAGACATGAAAAACAACTACATTAAAATGAGTCTGCTGATGCCTGACGGGAATTGAGTTATGTTTACAAACAATATATTAAGAGTAGATTACCTAGCCACGATTTAATTGGTGTTTGATTTACTTCCTAGGCAGCCACCAAAGCACCTTCACTCCATGTTACCCAGACAAGCTGTGGATGGAGGAGAAATCTTTCTGCAATGCTTTTCCCTTTCATATCGTCTTTGACAAAGATGTGAGGCTCCATTCAACTCTGTGGAAGTACTGGAACTATATTTATCTATTATATTAATCGGCTTATTGTCTGTTTGTTGGTGAACAGCTGAAGATAAGGCAGACTGGCGTGAACATACAAAAGTTTGTTCCGGGTCTTCAGGCCAGAGATGCTACACTGGACCAATATTTCATCATTGTACACCCACAGGTAAAAGATGCTATTTATCTAAACCAATATGGAAAATATAGATCTCCTCTTCCTCCACCTTTACAATCATGAAGCCAGAAATATCCTGGGTTTGGGAGCTTTGAGTATTGTCTGTCCTCCAGGTTACCATCACCATTGAGAGCATCAGGAAGTTCATCAACAGTCAGTTTGTCTTGAAGAGCTGCAAAGACACAAACTCCAGCCTCCAACTAAGAGGTGACCCTGCACAACAACACATAGAAGAAATGTAAAATAAAATCTAAATGCGTCCCCCCTGTATTCATGTAATCTGCAGGTCAGATGTTGTGGATGGATTCTCTCGGCTGTATGCTGTACATGTGTTCTCCGAAGCTGAGGAGCCTCCAGGAACTTCAAGATGTGGGCCTGCACCTGGCAGACCTGGCCCAGCACGACGTCACCAGAGACCTGGTTCTTCTCAACCAGCAACGTCTGGCTGAGATGGAGCTGACCAACCAGCTGGAGAGGAAAAAAGTAGGACAGCAGTTTTTTTGAGATAGAATGATCTCTGTGGTGTGATGCACTCTAAAATCTGAATGTGTGTCCATAGGAGGAACTAAGAATCCTGTCTCGGCACCTTGAGGCTGAAAAGGAGAAGACAGAGACTCTGTTGTATGCCATGCTTCCACGTCATGTAGCCAATCAGCTCAAAGATGGCAAGAGCGTGGAGGCGGGTAAGTTGGTCGGCAACAACCAAGTTGTCCTTATCCTACATATCCATCTGTTGCTACGTTAAATTGTTTTTTCTTTTCCAGGGGAGTTCGAGGTGTGCACTATCCTATTCAGCGACGTGGTGACCTTCACAAACATCTGTGCTGCCTGTGAGCCCATCCACATCGTTCACATGCTCAACTCCATGTACTCCAGGTTCGACCGACTCACCAATGTCCACGACGTCTACAAGGTATCATCGCCCCTGTAACATTTGTTCTAGTCTTTGTTTTCAGCAAAATTACAATTTAGAGGGAACGCACAAGTAGAGTTGATTTATAGAATAAAAGGTTTCTTCACTTTCTAAAAGGTTGAAACTATTGGTGATGCCTACATGGTGGTGGGTGGCGTTCCAGTCCCGACAGACACCCACGCTTGCAGAGTGGCCAACTTTGCTTTGGGTATGAGGATAGCGGCCAGAGAGGTCACCAACCCTGTAACAGGCAAATCCATTCAGGTGAGTGGGTCAAGTGCTTTTTTAATCCGACTTGACAGAGCTGGGTATAGCTCTTGTTCCAGCCACATACAAAATAAGTGTATAAGATGTGTGATCTGACCTGGTGAAGTCATGCAACTGGTAACTCTCAGATCTCCTGTGAACCGATATCACGGCACTACTTTCAGTCCAGACAATGCTACATTGGTGGTTTGTTATATAATCCACTTGAGAACTTTACCTCATTAATTTCCACTCTCTTCAGGCCACATGGGACGTCCCATTGTTTTCTTGTTCTCCGGCTTGTATTTCTGTGCTGACACAGCATTACACTGGGTTTCAGATCCGTGTGGGCCTGCACACCGGCACGGTGTTAGCTGGCGTGGTGGGGGAGAAGATGCCTCGCTACTGCCTGTTTGGAGACACTGTTAACACGGCCTCCAGGATGGAGAGCCATGGGCTACCGGACCACATTCACCTCAGCCCTTCCACATACAGGTTTGTGTGTGTGTGCACGTATATCTTCTCCAACTGACTCAGGGATGTTTATTTGCCAAGCTGATTTCTTGCTGTCTGGGCCCACGCCTCCTCCCTCATCCCCTCATGCTTTCTGCAGTGAGCTCAGAGATACCGGGTTCAACATACAACAGCGTGGGCAGATTGAGGTGAAGGGTAAAGGCCTGATGACGACCTACTTCCTGCTAGGGAACCTGTCGGCTTCAGAAGACGACATCATGGGAAGGGACGCCGGGAAGACGTGTCTCTACAAGGACGTCCTTCACAGCCAGAGCGAAAAAGGTAAAGAGGAAGTGGTTGACATCATGCTCAGGATGGAGAGCTCAAATCATACTGCTGCGATTCAGGTTTAGAAGTCACACAAACACAAGGAATCTGACATATGGTTTGCTAATGGTTCACTAAACTTTTTAATGTCTTTCCTTTAGACCCTGATTCGAGAGCTGACACCCCCCCTGATGGATCCAGCAGCCTGCACGCCGTCACCCCCTTCGCCTGGGACATCAGCCCCCCATATGCCACCATAGAGAGCAGCATCCACACGCCTGAAAACAACTTCAACAGCAGACTCTGTGTTTTATTCTGACTAAGGGTCACTGAAGTTTGACCTATACAGATTCTGTCTTTATAAATCCCTTCTTGAAAATATTATTTTATGGAATCTTTTTCTAAAGTGAGACCTTGGCTCTTAGTTACATTGACTAATCCTATTTTCTGTTTATTGTCCTATTTCATCGTTGAATTTTCTCTGCCCATGGACCATTGGGTCATTGCCACCCAACCAAGGAGGTTATGTTTTAACCCCTACTCATTTTGGTGCGTTGTATTGTTTGATTCTAAGAAAGATTGCACATAAACATCTTCCTTGTAGCACTTTGTAACATTGCTATATGTAATAAATACAATAATTTAATATTATTTGTATTATATAACTGCAGATATAGCCTAAATTCTTCATGCAATTAATAACGTATGAAGACAGATAAACAGGCATTTGAGTATCTGCATTACAGTTGCCTGTGTCGATGTATGTGGAGATAACGTTTCATTGTTTTTTCTTTTTCTTGCAATAATTAGTACATTGTATCTCTCTGTGTCTGTCCCTGTTTATTAGCATGAAATTGCCTGTCCTGTGAGAGATGGATATCAGCACAGGGTCACTGATGATCGCTCTGCTCCATTTGCACGTCCATTTGTCTGGTACAGCCCACAGATGTGTTCACCAGATTAACTGTTTCACACATGTACAGAAAGTTTTCCTCTTTTCGGGTGTACCTCAGTAGGTTATTTCATTTTCAGCATGAAGGTCAGTCATCCCTAAGGTTATTACACCCCCATGTGGTGACTGGGCTGAAATACATATAAAAACCAGACGGACATCGAGATGAATACAATAATATTTCTATATAAACACAACACATGAGTGTGCGTGTTGGTGTGAGGATGATAAGAACCATGACAGGGTTCTGCACCAGGTCGGCTTTGTTTGAGCCACTCGTGGGTTGAGCAGTGAAAGTGGTTGCTTCAGTTGTGTGTTTCACACTCGCACACTTCATCAGCTCAGCAGCCCTGCTGACAGAGAGGGGCCAGGAGCGCTGCTTTATTAGTGTGCAATTTTAGAAATGACTTAAAATGGCACATAAGCACATGAGTAGTGTGGGTGCACGCACACACGCACACACACACACACACGCTCTGTCTCTTCACTGTAGTGGGTTGTATAAGATGATAATGGCTGAGCCAAAATAGGCCCACTTCAGTCCATAATGACACGTGGTGTGTGTTTTGTTGCAGAGGTGAGTAGACCATAGAGTTTCTTATGTAAGCACGTCGGCCTGAACAGATACAACCGCACATTGTTTCTCCTGCATGGAACAAGAAGTGCGTGTAGCTTCATAATGCGTGCAGCTCTTAAAGTTCTTAGAAATGCACGAGCATCCTTTTGTCACAGCAGTTGAATTAGATCAGAGACGCTGCTGGCCTCAAGTTTCAAAGAAAACATTACCTCCCGTCGGACGTGTTCATAAATTATTAGAAGTTTATAATTTAACCACCCCCCTCTATGACTGAAGGAGATAAGAGAAAACCCCCCTCTGTGTAATCCGGTACAGCTCAACAGCACCAGATTCTTTCCACCACATTTTGCAAGTTGAGGTTTGCCTACAACTAAGCGACTGTTGCCAGAGTTGGGATTTTTACTGAGAGAAACTGATGAGCTGAAACGTTATACAGACGTCATGAAGCATTTGACAGCAGTGGTTGTCCGTACTGGTTTGTTTTGGAGTATATGAACAAAGGACTCAAACAAATTGAAGAGGGAGAGAGGCATCAGTGACGAGGACAACGGGCTGCTGCAGGGTTGCGAGTGACACTTCTCCTTGAGCGAGATGTGATGTCACCAGGCGGCTTGGCAAACACCCAGAATAACAATTTGAGCCTTTTATTGGTGAAAAAGCTATAATGAACATTTCATGGACTGTCACTGGTGTCCCATTGACAAACTGCTGGACCAATTTCTAAAGTTTATACACCAACAGTTATTAAAAGCTTAAAATACTCAAATTCTCCTTTAAACTCGGCTTACACGTCTTTGGGGTTTAAAAGCAGCCCTGTATTCTTTAGCTGTGATGCTTCTTCCCGAGCAAGTGAAAGGGAACATGGGGAGGATGGTGTTGAACACATTGTACATGACCTTGGTTCTGGTGGTCCGTTCTATAGCTCATTGTCCAGTTAAGTGCCCGTGTCCTTGTTGGACTTTTCCACATCCCTGGAGAAGGTTGGCCTTTTCTCTTCTCTCCCTAAAATAGATCCCAATATCCTCTGTTGTGGCCGGATTCAGCTGCAGGTGGTTCCATCCATCCATTCATTATCTCCACTGAATCCGAGGGTGGCGGGGGGGGGGGGGGGGGGGGTATCCGATACCAGCTGACTTTGGGCGATAGGCATGGTGCACCCTGGCGGATCTCCAGCATACAGAGACTTCACACGCACAATTAAACTCGGATTAATCTGACCTCGATCTGCAGAAACGCAGATTAGAACAACACCCAGCAGATCAAATGATGACGTAAGATACTGTGTGATACTGAACAAATAAAGAATGGTCAAATTTTACACATAAAAAATGATTGTGAGAGCACCTGTGTACAGATAGAAAGCTCAGGAAAGACTTCAGTAGTAGTAGTTTGGATTGTCACTCACTTCCTTATCTTCCCGGCTCCCCATCTCTCACTCATGTTACAGATCTCGGGCTGGAGAAGAACTCCCTCGTCGGAACAGTATAGTATTTCTTTCCTCTTGTGGCCCCAGCCTGCTCCTATTTTCCTGTACGCTGGATTTCCCATTTATCATGCACCAAAACCCCACAGTAACTTTTTATCTGATTTCCCTGACTTTGCTGCTGCTGCTGCTGTGTTTGTCAAGCACGACAAAGTGATTATGTTTGCTGATTTTAATTTGCATGGAGATGATACAACAAATCCCCCAGCGAGTGATTCTCTTTTTTTATTGGTGTAACTGAAGTCATCGGGCTTGACACTGGATGATTCTATCTGTGATCACAGTAGTTTTTTATCTTTGATATCATTTTACATCCGACTCTCTCACACTTTAAAATGACGCCTCACTGGCAGTTAGTTTTCAGATGCTTTCTTCTTTTTCTTCTTCTTCTTCTTCTTCTTCTTCTTCTTCTTCTTCTTCTTCTTCTTCTTCTTCTTCTTCTTCTTCTTCTTCTTCTTCTTCTTCTTCTTCTTCTTCTTCTTCTTCTTCTTCTTCTTCTTCTTCTTCTTCTTCTTCTTCTTCTTCTTCTTCTTCTTCTCTCTGTGCTCAATCAAAGTGGGTCATCATCTTTGCATATTGATGACCAGTTAACCACTTTAATGATATATGTGCATCTGCTCTAGAAGCCGCTGCCCCTCTCCACATCGGTTTCTAAATCCGCCACATCCCCCCGGATAAATGATGACATCCACAGGCTGTATACGTGGAACACCGCATGCTTGTCCACTGCACTTAAATGAAAAGACTTGATGATCCTGCTGAATGAGGAATAATTAAATACGTGCAAACTTCTTCTTTTATTCATCTCATCGCCTCCAACAAACACAATCTTAGTTTTTCTTTTTTTAAACCTGCTGACACTCTGTTAAATAGACCAGCCTCCAGCATATAATCCCCACCTTTAGCCAGATTGTGATTGTGAGGATTTTTTCCATGTAGATAAAAAAATAAATAACAGAGTAAGATCATCTCTCATGCCCCCCAGCCTCACAAGCCCCCAGTCTTTCCCAGTTCCCTCAGTTTTTTCATACCATTTCCAATACGTATTCTCAAATTATATTTCCCAAATTACTTTAAAATAAAACATTTACATAATGGATCACATCTATCAGACTGTTCCTGCAGTGCTTATGTCCAGTCACTTTTTGAAAATTTGGATTCAAGTCCATATCCAGCCCCTCAATCGATAAGACCTTGAATAATCTTACTCCAGGGTGCATCAGAGAACTATGAACTCTGCCTGGAATCTTCGCTCCCTCAGGTCCTCTGCGCTGCCAGGTTGGTTGCACTTCTTTTCAGGCTGAAGAAAAATGGGGACTGTGTGTTTGCTGTTCTCAGTCCGAGACAACTAATTACAGTTGCAGTCAGACATGCACTGAACTCCGCAGATTCATCCGGAGGAGGTGCACGTGTGAACGCAAATGTCCGATTTAGTTAAAGTCCTTTAAATAAGGTCCATCCTGTGCATACACACACCTAATAGTGAAGTTGAAGTGCATCATCCCAGGCTCATCACACTTGCACATTTCGAGGTTGTAGTATTGACTAAACATTTTAAACGATGAAGCTTTTGGCAGAGGACGAGTGGCATGGGGCCTCATTAGGAGCTTTCTCCATGTTGTCATTGGAGTCTCCTGTACATAGCCAATCATAGAGTGTTCTCTCAAAATTGTCGTTGCTGTGGACTAATGTTATCAGCTGTTCTTGGATGCCCCTCAGGCAATTACCTACTTTACATTAACACAGACATTTGTCAACTGAGCAAAGATGGAATAACGGAATTACCACGACAAAACATGGATAATCCTTGTACACTAGAAAACATGGATCATAACGTTGGGCACTGGATTAAAATCAGCATTGGTTTAAAAATCAGCATTCTGTTACACTTCAACCTCGGGTGTTTAGTCTCATCAGGACCCCATATTGTCACTAAGGACTCAAGCCCTAAACCCTCATAGACCTATATGACATCAGCTGTTAAGTGATTGAGTGTGAGAGGCAGCAAGGGCTCCAAATGGTATTAATATAATTGGACAGCTCATTGCAGCATGTTATGCTACAGTTCTCAAAGCCATGGGAAGTGCTATCCATGGACAGAAGTCCTCTAGCTACATACTTCCATCATAAGCAGCCTTCTGTAGATCTCATGTTGTCATTGGAGTCTCCTGTACATAGCCAATCATAGAGTGTTCTCACAAAATTGTCGTTGCTGTGGACTAATGTAATCAGCTGTTCTGGATAATCCTTGTACACTAGAAAACATGGATCATAACATTGCAATGCTTTGTGGATGGTAGGACAGGAGGAATAATGAGGTGAGAAGGATGAAAAGACCAGCACACGGAGCACGATCCTCAACGGAGCCCGAGGGAATCACCAACACAGCAACACGCAATTAACCTCCACGGATGAGGGTCAGTGTCGCCTGTTTGCATCCCTTGTTTTACTTTACCGGAGGAATACAGTCTGAACATTGGCCAGCACTAGTGCACTGGGACCAAAAGGGAATTACTGTGGTAACTGTGGGAAAAATGAAATTGGATTTGTGTGAAAATTCATGATTCTTATCAGTCCCACAGACGGCACACTTGAACACTGACACAATAATCGCTGATCTGTGTGCAACCTGGACTTTCTTGACTCTGCAGGAAAGAGAGGATGAAGATGATGCAGCTCTTAAGTTCCTCCTCCTCCTCAGTCCTGGGTTTCAATCCACTTTACTCTGACATACTCAGTGTGATGACAGTAAATAGTTGTTATTACCTCAGCAGAGGAGGTAGTGTCCTCAGTCTGGATTTACGCAAAAAGTAACATTGCGATATAGCATGATATTCATCTAACGCTGCTACACACAGAGCATGCTTCCTGCACATGTGAACATTTTCTGTTTGTCAAAAGTTATTCAGATTTTTGGTTAAGGCCGCCCCTCCGAACCTCCTGTTGCAGTGGAAAACATCGAAACCGAGCAACCCTGGCATCATGTCATTTCGATCAATAATCCTACATGCAACTGAAATAATGAATAGGCTGTGTAACCAAAGTGACAGGTTTTCATCTTATTTCACCTTTCTTTTTGAGCTGTGTAGTTTATTAGTTTCATTGTCTATTCAGCACTTTAATCATTGTTTCAATTAAACATTTGTTTTTGACGGATCTAACTGACAGATCCAAATGATAGAGAGTGAATGTGTGACCTAGAGGCCCCGGGGCTGTTTCCCCATCTTGTTGGAAATCCAGCCTTGGCCCCAAGAAATGTTGGCATGTCACAGTCCATCAGCAGTTCCCCACAACACAGATGTGCAGTGGGGACATGTGATGGTTCGGAGAGGAGGCTGGTGGGATAAGGGCCTCATCTGCACAGTTGGCTCTCATGATGCTGGAAAGTTGGTGGGAGCAGCCAGTGCTCAGTGGAGCTTACAGCAGGCCACGATGGGTATGAAGGGTGAGTTGCTAGGCAACGCTAGCGCACAGAAGCGAGTGTGCTGTTGTAGCGGGCGCAAGAAGCTTGAAGTCAGTGCGAGGTTATGTCGGATTGGTGCAGGTTCACTGGCTGGGCTCCTACAGGCTTGAAGAGCTCCAGCACTCACACTGTCAGCCAAGAGGTCAGAGGTGACCAAGGGCGTGACCTTATAAATGGATGAGAGAAGTGGGTCTGCAAATCTTGTGCTAGAAATATGATTTTAACCTGCTACACAGTGCTGTATAGTATATACTTAATGCCTTACTACCCTAAATGTTGCTATTACATAACCTGTAGTAACTAGAGGACAGAGGAGGGGGTCGGCTGTTGCTCTCAACAAGGGGCGACTGGACTGATTGGATGAGAGGTCCGTTTAACTAAGCTGTTGTTGAGTGTACTTCACTGAACAACCCATTGTACTGGCTTTAATGAATAGCTTGCTTATTGGCACAAATTGGGCACTGGATTAAAATCAGCATTGGTTTAAAAATCAGCATTCTGTTACACTTCAACCTCGGGTGTTTAGTCTCATCAGGACCCTATGTTCGTCAGTGAGTGGGGCCACATTGATCAGAGATATTCAAAGCCCTAAACCCTCATAGACCTATATGACATCGGCTGGTAAGTGAATCAGTGTGAGAGGCAGCAAGGGCTCCAAATGGTATTAATAGAATTGGACAGCTCATTGCAGCATGTTATGCTACAGTTCTCAAAGCCATGGGAAGTGCTATCCATGGGCAGAAGTCCTTTAGCTACATACTTCCATCACAGGCAGCCTTCTGTAGATCTCTGCTCATCATACTTAGCCGTTCAATCAGCTCTAGCCTGCGGTCTATGGCATATCGTCCTCCAGCCAGCTCTTTACCCCCCAACTATTTCTCCCAACTCCCCCTGCATGTTTCTCTGGTGTGTAGATTGACTTCCTATATCCCTGCTTGGTTTCCTACACTGTGAAACATCTCGGTTTGAGGCATTTGGAAATCTACTTGTTTGAGAGACTGGGTTAAAGAAGGTTTGTGGTCATAATACACCAGGGAGAGAAGCAGCAGGGGTCTCACCATGTGGGGTGGTTGGGGTCTGGACCCTAGCTGATGAGAGTGGGTGGAACACTTCCTCTTTGTTTGATGCATTCATCCATGGACTTCATTAAAGATGAAGAAGCTCTCCATGAGATCCCCATCCCCTGCTGTCCACATTAACATAAGTCTCCAAGAGAGAAGGAGGGAGAAATTACAGGAAGGTTCCTTCTTCTGCTTTACAAGCTGCCGGAGGGAAATCTTCTACCGAGCTGTCATCTTCAGAGCCCTGGTACTCCCTCACCGGTGGCCTGGAGCTGTGTTAACGACAGGGGCATCTGAGGGGTGAGGCAGACTAGTGCACGACATTAGAGCTAAATAAGAGTCCTTTCATTCTATGGGTTAAAAGATGGCAGTTCTGTGTATATGGTCCTTTCATCCTGTTGTTATAGATGTCCTTTGTGTGAGTCGTACATGGCCTCAACTTGTCAATCTTACTGCAGATCTTGCATGGAGGTGACAAATCGGTGTAATCTGCTTGTTTCCCCTTCAACTGCTGCCTCGACACACAACAGGACAGTTTCCACACACAACTCTGGATGTGTACAATAATGTGAGCAATAGTGGAAGCGGAGTCAAGGGTAGTTTGACGATAGCTCCCTACAGAGAAGCGTGCTTGTCAATCACCCATCAGAGATAGCAGATTAATCCTTAACGTGCAAAACAAAATGCCAATGAAAAATGGAAGAAACAATGAGTAACGCAAGCTGGAAGTCAAGATAACTTGCAGACACGACAGCCTGCTGCCACCACAAGTGAGCAGTAAATTACAAAATTTATGCAAATAGGAAACATCAGGTCCTTTTGTAGGAAAGAGTACAGCTCTGAGATCAGATGTAAGGAGAGATGTACTTCCACGTTGGTGTCATCTAACTGATGTCCATGTTTACCTGTAATAGAAAAGGCGCTGATTGACTTGCTTGACACACCACTAGTGTGAAGGAACTCATACATATCATGGACCACTTCCGAGCATGTTGTTGCAGGAAGGAGCTACTGAGCATTGAATCTTACTTCATCATTTATATCTTAACTCCATCCTGTGGCTCGGGGGATGGAGCAGATCGGCCACAGACCGGAATGTCAATGGCCCCTGACTCCTCGGGTCTGCACGCCGCAGGATAGACAAGAGTAAAACATACACACAACTAACAGCCAATTAAAAAAAAACACACAAACACAGGGTTGTATTGCACATAAAAAGAGTTCTTGTCATCGTCTATAGATTGGAAGGGACCCATTGATTTGCCGACAGCTGCATCCTAACTCTACTTGTTCATCATTAGAGTCCAGCTCTCAGTTATGTAATGTTAAAGATTAACGTTATGGGAGCACCGACATGTATTTTTGATTTATTAAGCATCAGCAGGGTCTTTGTGCACAAATGTTTTATTAGCAGCACCGCGTGTGAGGATGCTGACTTCACAGCCTGGAGGATCTTTTTAATTAATTTAATACATTTTCCATGTCTCTGTGTGATGGGCGTGGATCCTCCACGGGTAGAATGACGCATCACCCACCCATCACCAGCAAGGACCACTGAGACTACCTATTGTGCACATGGATAACTTGGAGGCACAGCAGCTGAGGTGAACACGTACACTTTTCAGTGTTTTTTTTCCACCATATTTTGATTTAGAAACGGGACGCTGACTGAGATTAAAGCGCTGACTCAGCTTTAAGCTGCGTGTGTTCACATCCTTTCTTTCCTCTTGGCTCAGCAGGCCGTGCACTTTGAAAAAGTTCAGCCACACAACGCTAGACGGACAGCTGTTGTTTATGCACGTATAGCGTGAGCACCATATCTCTTCCCGCAAACATAGAGGGCGGATTGATCTTGGAAGATCGAGTTGCAGATTCTTACACCGGTGTTGTGCTAAAAACCGATCCATCAAAGAATAGAGCTGTCGGTGCACAGTGTTCTGCAGCCTGCACACAAATATTCATTATGCATGCTAGGGGTCATGGCTTGAGGAAATGTGTATGTTACATCTGTAAATGAAAGCATTGTGAAGAGTGATATACGTGTGGAGCCCGTTCACTCTGGCAGTATTGGCTGATTGTTTGAATTTGTTACCAGGACGACCTCAGCATGTGCGGTATGAGCTGATTGGAGCTCACACAGAAGAGTAGAGAGACATTGGGTCTGTGCTGTGGACGGGTCAGTGTTAGGCCTCGAGAGCCCCAAGGCACATGTCATTAACACACACTCAACACACAAACACAAACACACACACACGTACACACACACTCCAGTATCTGTTGGGTTGATTGGACATGATTTCCAGCTTATAGGCTATTTGCACAAAGCACTTACTTTGACTTGGAGGACCAGAACTGCCTCATTTAAAAACTAATAAAGAAATTAAAAAACATAACTCCACAATATAAAAGACTAATGCAGATACAACAAATGACATTCACAAAGAATTTAATAATATAAAAATTGATTAAATCCTGTTGACTTCGTGACTGTGGCCAACAAAAGTGACAGCTTTAGGTGAGACTGTTTATTCAGTACATGCTTTAAATAAGTGTATAAATAGTGTAAACACTTATATGACATGACATCTTATGAAACATGAATGGTAAAACTCCGAATGGTAAAATTGCATGAATGGTTGTAATGTATATGAAAGGTAATATTGCACATGGAATAAGCAACATCGCATTTTTATTGTATCTTATTGTTTGTATATATATTGTATATGAAAAATCGACCTAAAATACGTAATAAATACATATTATCAAACCAAAACAAAGATTCAATTGGCGGAGGGAAAATGACATCACAAGTCTCTCCCTCTCTCTCCCTCTCCCTCTCCCTCTCCCTCTCCCTCTCTCTCTCTCTCTCTCTCTCTCTCTCTCTCTCTCTCTCTCTCTCTCTCTCTCTCTCTCTCTCTCTCTCTCTCTCTCTCTCTCTCTCTCTCTCTCTCTCTCTCTCTCTCTCTCTCTCTCCCTTCCCCTGTGTCTCTCTCTCCCTCTCTCTCCCTCTCTCTCCCTCTGTCTCTCTCTCTCTCCCCCTCTCCCTCTCCCTCTCCCTCCCTCTTCCTCTCTCTCCCTCTCCGTCTCTCTCTCTCTCCCTCTCTCTCTCCCTCTAACTCTCTCTCCCTCTCTATCCCCCTCTCTCTCTTCCTCTCTCTCTCCCTCTCCCTCTCCCTCTCTCTCTCCGTGCGTGTGTGTGCGCGAAGTGAAGCGCGCAGCTCTGGAGCGTCTGGACAAGCGCGGCAGAAGCGCATGATTCCGGGAGAGTCGCTCAACGGCGAAGAAGTGAAACGGGACGAGTTGATATTTTGTTCTGCTCTCTATCATTTGCTCCTGTGACAGATTCTTCATCATCTTCATACTCATCACCATCACCAGCCCCAACAAACTGGTTCTAATCATAGAGGACAGACATGATGAGAGAGGGATCACCAGTGAGGAGGAGCGGATGAGCGCGTAGAGAAATAAAAGGGATACTGGTGGAAAAGTTGGAGGAGAGAGGACCAGGGGGGGGGGTCTCAGGTCCGCCATGCACCATGAGTAACGACAGCACCGGAGCTGAGGGGGTCGAGCCCCTCTGGAACTTCAGCGGTGAGTGAACGACTCAAATCATCAAGTTCTCCATGTAAAGCTTGGAGTGGGGGGGTTGATGATGGGTGGCAGGTGGGATTCGAACCCCAAATTGTGCTTTAGAAATACAAAAGAAAGTTCTAATAATACTGGTGCATTTCTCTGTTTTGGAATAACCACCAGGACCCTTTTAATGAATACAGAAAGTGTAGCAAATTATTATTCTTATAATGCTGACAGAGAAGACACAGCATTGTGTTAATCTTTTGAATAATTGAACAAGGGACTGTGTGTGTGTGGTCCATGATTATCCTTTATTATTATTTATTCATGTTCAACCCTTAAAACTAATGGTTGCGTGATAATAATCCTTTTATTGGGGCTCAACAGGTCAAATATAATCTGACACAATCCCAAAATATCAACATCTATTTTTTTATGTTAACTTGAAGAAGAAAAAAGGGAGAGAACGGAGCGCAGGAAGGCAGGAGGTGGAGAAGGAGGTGATAACGAAGCAGGGGGAGAGAGAGAGAGGAGCAGCAGAATTAGGTTTTGGGGAGATTAAAAAGCCTGAATAATTACCTCCTCTCCCCCTTTCCCCTCTCTGCTGCTCTCCTCTCTTACTTTCCTCAACACTTCTCTTCTTTCTGCTCATCCTGTCTTTTCCCCTCCTCCTTTCATGTATTTACCAGTAACAAGGTTTGAAATGAGAGAGGTACACGAAAGATATCAGTCCAGAGGGAATAAATGCATATATGCTGGTTTTTAGGTGTAAATGCAGTCGCACTGTGCAGCTGATTGACATGTTGTGAGGATCCCACAGTGTGTGTGTGTGTGTGTGTGTGTGTGTGTGTGTGTGTGTGTGTGTGTGTGTGTGTGTGTGTGTGTGAGTGTGAATCACAGACCTAAAGTGGTGGGACTGCTGTTGTTGAGGCTGTTACTTCAGAGGTGTGAAACCGTATTGACTTTAACGCTGGATTTAATGGTGTGTTTGTATAAAGCTGTGAGATACTTGTGTATTTATATTTAGCCTACTGGGTGGAGAATATGCTCAATATTAGACACACCCGACGATGTAGTGAAGTACAGCAATCAATACGATCATTAACTGTAAAAAGTCAACAACCTCAAAACTAAAATAAGTGTCTCGGGGGGTTGTTTGAATTGGTTGTTGTGATTCTCTGCGACCTGGGTTGCTGTGTTTCTGTTCACCTGGTGCTTCTGTGTCCCCATGTTTATGATGGTGTTCAGTCAGAAGGTATTCATCCCTTCCCCTGGTGACATGGTGACACACACAGACGACAGGTGAACGAGTGACTACTTTGTTTTACTTTCCGCCCGAAAGGATAAGGCTCTGTATGATCGAATGATTGACAGCTCTGAGCTCTGGATGAAACATCAGGGGGTTGATGTAACACCCCCCCCAGCCCCCCTCATTTTTCTTCTTCTCTGATTCCTCCCTCGTCTCCTCCCCTCCATCAGTGGCTCCTCGCCTCCCTCGTTCACCTCTCCCATGTCTCCTCTCTTCCCTCCTGCTCTCCTAATTCTCTCCTATTTCCATCCTTCGCTTCTGCGGCGGAAAAGATCCCTGCGGTGTAAAGGCGTGTTTGTTTGTCTGTTTGTGCATCTATATGCCTCAGTGTGAATAAAGAGCTCTGGAGTGGGGGGGTGTGCACATGATTATATGCAAAAAGCATGTAGGAGGGTAAATGTGTGTTTATGTATTTAAGCGTATCGACTGTAGAAGGCGTGTGAATTTGTTTATGGGCAAGGTCATTTTACTGTGAGGTTTTCTTTTTACCGTCCATTTAAAAACAATCCATCTTGTACACAATTGATATTTAGTTTTTAATTATGTTGCTTGTATATTCCAGTAGAGGTTACGCTGCCTTATTATGTTTTTTTGATGGTGCATAATGTTTTAAATTCACCGGAATTGAAATTTTACTGCACCAGCTTGTCCATCAGCAGCCGCCTCTGATCAGGGAGCACATACAGATGTTCTTTATTTCAGCAGCAGCCATTCAGTCCTTTCTGCTCGTGATGGAAACAACACACGCACAGAGGGGCACAGGTCTGAAAGCTGCCTGGGACCACCGGACCAAAATATGGTTCGACCAAAAGAGGTTGTCTCGGTTTGAATCATTAGGATTTTTTTGTTTTAAATTAATAGAAAAGCATAATTTGATAACGCTACACCCCAAGCTTGTGGCCACTGAAGCTCAGACAGAAACAGTTTATTTCATGGTACATTCTTCCATCTGACGTAATCTCTAGATCTGTTTTTTTACATTCTGGAATAACATTATTATTATTTTTTTGAGCAATTTCTCTTCCTATCTATTTTGTCCATCGCTTTCGGTCATTCCAAAACCGCATGGGTGATCCACCATTTTCCACACAGTTTGCTGGGGAAAGCTGACGACAGTGGAAAGTGGCGTCTTCCTCTTCTCAACAAGGCACGGTTTAGTGCACCACTGCCTCCCACTGTGCTGTGGTTACATCATTGCCACTTAAGATCCGTGAGGGCTCTATCAGTCACCACGATATTGTCTAAATCCACACCACAGGGCAGATTTTATTTAAGTGTACTCTGTTGTACCTTCTCCATTGTTCTGGCTGGGCGTCAAGTTTTTCTTTCTGGAGCCTGGGTGATCGGAGTGAGTGAAACTGAACCCGCTGAAAAAATACTGGTCAACACCACAAGATGGTTTCTCTCACTAACTAGTCGTTCCACCTCAAAGCCTTTCTTGTCAGATAACTCCTCCAGAAGTTGGCAAAAGCCAATAATCACTGAAGCGGTTTGCGGGATGCAGGAGTCATCGACATTGTTTATTATGGGATGGTTCATCGGGGTGCTTCCATCATGTTTTCTCCAGGAGGAACAGAACACACACTTCTATGCTATTAACCGAAGCATGGTTCTCTAGGAGGACAGCATTTGAAAACATTTTTCATCAAGACCTGTGACACATTGGGGACATTATGGAATCCAATAGGCCCGACCAGGTTCTCAGAATGGTCACTTGAGGCTTTTTCCCATTAGTCCTCTTCTTGAATTCAGTCTAAATGGTATTTGGTTGGATATATTGTGTTTCTTTTTGAGAACCTACCCTCAGCCGGGGATGAAGATGAATTGATTATGCCTTAATTAGGGACTCATTTAGCCACTTTTCTATGTTTTTGGTTTTGGGGCAGGGAGTACAGATATATTTGTCACTTTTTGACGTTTTCATTATGAAGTAAATATCTTTTACTATTGAGATCCTGCTCAGACAAACCAAGACATCTGAACACGTTACCTTCGGAAGTCAGAACTTATTACTGGTATTCTTAATTAGTTTCAAATCCTTGAATAAGTTGATTCATCAAAGAAATAAGATTGCCAATTAACTGATGTGTAGAGGTGAAATTAGTTGTTAGTTGCAATCCTGGTTGAAATGCCTCCCCTGCTTCCTGTATTAGAAAGAGAGGAGTAAAATGGAGGGAACAGAGCTGATGGCTCTGACCCACATTTCTTTCCTCTAATTAATTTGAAGGAATTATTGTGTTTTCATCTTCTGGCGCTGGGGCAGAGCAGAGCTGTATATAGGAATAATAGCATATTGTAATGACGCCTTTACAGTACCAGCTTCATCTCACACAACCGGTGATTGTGCTGCAATCTTCTACTTTGTTTCCAATGTGTAATGGTCCCAGTTGCCACGTGTACATGTATGTGCTATGACCGCATCTGTGTCAAGGAGTGACTGTGCCAGCCCCAGATGTTATTACTGGCACGTTCCCTGTGAGCTGGCATCCAAACGGGCACAGACGCGTGTGAAGTTGGAGAGAGTGTGTTGGATGCAGGGGGCCGATAGAGGAATTAAGAGGTGGGGGGTTTTGACGAAAGGCAGATGAGGATTTACTCCAACTGTTCACAGCAAGAAATGACAGCTAGTCTGCTATAGGATTAGAGCCGATTGTGCCAACATTGCTCGTATCTTTTCTAATTCATTTACCCATCATTAAATAGAAAACATTGTGCCTATGTGTGTATAGATGTAATAAAAAAAGGCAGAATGGGCTTCAGAAATATGAATAATACTAATTCTCAAATACTGACGGATACCTCAACAGTCAGCGTTTGAACCTGGGATTTATTTGACAGTCTTATCTCCGCGACATGCCTCCCCCCCACACACACGCACACATTTCCATGATTTATAGGAATAATTTATCATATTTCAGGGAGAAACCTGCTTTTCAGAAGTCAACGTTTCCTCCTCGTCTGCCTAATTTCTCGGTGAATTCAATGTGATGCGCGTTCTCTGAATCCAACTTTTTGTGCGACATTGACGGCAACCTCACAGCGACTAATGGATGGAAATGAATAGGGCAGGATAACGGAGCGCTGGGTTTGACTTAATTCTGTTATAGCACAGATAGAATTAGTGCTATGGAAAGGTATTTGATTTCCAGCTTAACTGAATTCATTCTGACGGCTTATTTACAGATATGCTATATGCTATTCATTTCCTACAGTTTTCATAAAGAGAGAAAATGATTACAAGAATTATCAACACAAAATTGTCTATAATGGTAATATAATAGAAGACTTATGGATTTAATGCAGTTTAAAGGTTCAGTGTGTAGAGAAACATCCCACTCCAGATGTAAATATAAAAGGCCCATTCTAGGGTGAAGGCTCAATTTTAGATGATTACACACTAGTCTCATTTAAGTCTTACACACTGAACCTTTAACAAATATTAAAAAATATTTCACAAATCTGAGGAAGAACACTAAAAACGATTGTCTCCTCCCTCAGTAAATCTAAAGTTTTCCTAATGACGCCCAGTGTTTAAGGCACAGACACAAAACCCGATGGAAGCAAAGAGCTGAGGTTTCTCGGAGGACACTGACATGAAGTACTGTGCGGATTTTAATGCAGATAGGGTCAGATTCTTTGGAAATGCTTCTGTGCAAACCTCTGAAGTGACCAAGGGAATTCAATGGGGGAAATAATGCAGCTAAAGTCATCTCACTCGGCTCCGTTAGAACTGGCGCTGCTGAAATTGTTGCCGCTGATGTTAATCACAGAGCGGCACTTTAACAGCATTAAGAGTATTCTGTTAAAATGGCTCTAGAGGATTCGAGCGTGGAACAGAGCACGTCCGATTAATGGCTTCGTGAATAATGTTGCCATTAATTACCCTAATCTAATGCGACAGTTCTGCTGGACTAAGTTTAGCTCCGATATCAAACTCGAAATACCGCGAGGCAGTGTTCAGGCACCGGCTCAGTAGCTGTAGAAGGAGCAGCTGAGTGTAACAGTTTCTAAACGCTATTTTTATAATAAAAATATTTTTGCCCACATTAGCATTTTTATAAGTGGTGTCCCAATGTAGGGGCTGCATCTTTTGTTTGATTAATTCTACCCAGCCCACAAAGAACGCCTCCTTCAGAGCAATGATGAGATAGGTCCACCCAGTGGAGCCCTAGTTTCTCAGGGATGGAGGGACGCATTCGAAGGAGCCTTAGAAATCAGTTGTCCTAGTCACGCTGCTGTGATGCAATTGGTCCTCGAATGCAGCCTCTGTGGACACATGTCTCTATCTGTGGCTTCAGCTGCGTCCAGATCTCTTCTTCTTTGCCCTTTTTTTTTAGTTGGCAAGGAAAAGAAGTGTTGCACCGCCAACATCTGGAGCGGTGAACAAACAGCTGGCTGAAAACTAATTCTGGTAAAAAGACGTTTTACAAATCTGAATAAACGCTGATCAGCAACAACAGTTGTTATAAACAATGGGATCAACGTGTAAAATACTGTATCTGGTTTTTTTTGACACCTCTACACACATTCTTACTCTGTTATTGTGTTTTAATAAAAGTTTTCTGCTATCACAACCGACCAAGGACGCTGTATAGAGAGTAATAATCAGCTGTCATTTTCAGGTGGAGGTTATATAATCACAGAAAATAAACATCAGACTTCCATATTAATGAGAACAGCGCTGTCTTTTTTTTTAGCTTTACTGGCTCACAGATTCCAACCCACTGGGCTGGCTTATGCCATCATTTGGAAAAAAGCTCAGTTTATCTAAGGAAACACCAAGCTGGAGTTTCAAGGATTTACGCACTCTGGAGGCCGTTGTGGAGAAGCTCCAGATTCAGGGGGAGAGGAGCAGTCAGAGGGATGAAACCGGCTTAATGTGGGGGTGAAACGCTGACTCTGTTCACATGGGGGACGCAAGGATGAACTCGTGGTGGCTGGTGAAAGTGTCTCCAAGTTTCAGCAAATACACCTTTTGTTAAATTGGCAAAACCAGTCTTTCTGATATCATTTTCTTGGAACAATTTCATATTTATAAAGTCTTGTTTTTGTGTCTTTAAACTTGTAAAATGTGAAGTCTTATCAGAAGCCGTGCTTGTGTTAGTTGGTTGGTTGTTTCCGGCACATTTCAACAACCATTGGATGGCTTCTCTCCTTTGTGGCCACTGGCTCTTTGTTTTGTTTTGCAATGGACGCCAGTGAATGGAAGTCGGTGCAGAACCCAGTGTGTGAGACAGATGAAGCACATTTTAAACAGCATCAAAGATGTTGCTCTGACTTGAGGGAGAGCCAGCCATTGTGTTGAGGGATTATGCACTTGTGTGTGTGTGTGTGTGAGTATGTGTGTACTTGTGTGTGTGTAGTGGCTGTACTTAAACTCAGGGAGTGGGGGTGTAATTGGGCCACAATGCAAAATATTTGGGGGGGAGATATGGGTGAGAGAGAGAGAGAGAGAGAGAGAGAGAGAGAGAGAAAAAGGTATTAAGTAAGTTATCTGGAGAAATAATGCTTGTAGGGAGGTAGAGAGGCTCCATTACTGTGTGTGACTGTGTCAAATAGAATACCTAATGTTGCTGTGCGCACACACACACACACACACACACATACATACACAAAAACGCACACACACACACAGAGAGCAGATCGCTGCTGGCTCTGCACTGTGAAGTATGGATTGGCAATGCTATGATGTGCTCGGGGGTGTCAACTCTTTCTCCCTCTCTGTCAGTCTCTCTCTCTCTCTCTCTCTCTCTCTAGCTACACACACACACACACACACTTTTAAAATTCAAAGTGGGACAGGAACGAACCAGTAGCTTTGCCAGAGGAAAAAGAGATGAAGAGATGAAGCGAAAGGGAGGAGAGAGTGGAGTGTGTGCAGATGGAGAGACAAACGGAGTGGGGGGGGGGCAGGTTCCTGATCACAGCATCAAATTTGATCAAACTCCCTCTGACCTCGGTCACACGTCATCACAGTCGATTTCATTGTTTGAATGTGTGATCAAAGGTATTGTCTTAAAGCTGAGGAATATATGCCGTCACGTTAAATGTCAAAATATTCAAACATAACCTACTTATTGCTGTGAATGGAGCAACAGCAAGATGAGAGAAACATTCCCCCTGTCAGGTGAGCACAACTCAGAGATATTAAACTCACCTCATTTTAAAAAAGACTCACAAATACTGACAAGGGAGGAAAATCCAGCAAAACACTTCTCTTTTTAAAACAATATTCCCTCTCATCAGATATACCAGCCTGTGATGATATAAGAAGCATGGTTTCCTGTAGAGATACTGACGGCAGCATCGGTTCTTGGTATCTTCCGATCCGCAAGGTCTAGGTATTGTAATCGATGTAATAACTGTAAACTCATTAACTAACATGCTGATGATCAGGGGCCGTTGTGCTGATTGTGTATAATTAACAGTC
This sequence comes from Limanda limanda, assembly GCF_963576545.1. Classification (NCBI taxonomy): domain Eukaryota; kingdom Metazoa; phylum Chordata; class Actinopteri; order Pleuronectiformes; family Pleuronectidae; genus Limanda; species Limanda limanda. The sequence goes on along the minus strand of NC_083658.1, from coordinate 6,884,050 downwards.
ACTCTCTAACTCACTGGTTTTACTCTGAGACTATTGGCCAGTATGGATTTTTTAATCTCCTCTTTAAACATTGGTCCGACTGCTTCCAAACTGTCCATCATTTGATCAAGCGTCATCACAAAATTCTGCTTTGTAACACAGTGGAGCCACTAAGTGCACGAGTTTGGAATAAACTGTGCCAAAAATCATCGAATCTGTCGAATCATCACAGAAACGGAGATGTTATGCCCAGATAAGGTAGAACTGGCCAACAGGTTGCACCTCAGAGGATTTCCACATGGCCCTATGTTATTTCTGTGAGGCTTTTATTTTGAAACTGGGCTGCTGTCCAATTGGTCTCCGTAAATTAAGCATTACGTTTGATGATTTGATGATTGAATTTATCTTCTGTCTTGCCATGTGCAGGTTGCAGGTCTTTAGAGTAGTAAATAGACATATATAAAATCGTATGTAAATATACATATAATGGAAACATAATTGTATGGATGTTTTGAGTTTCAGAGCCTGATCATTAGTACGTATTATTATTATATTGCTACATGAGGTGCTTCCTCTCGTTGCATTTTCTCCATTCGTTATTCTAATAATGTTTTTTGAACTTTTGTGTGAGACTATACTGAGCAGCGATTGTTTGGTGTGGGCGGCACATTATCCACACTGCCACCCACTGCTTCCACGTTGTGAGGCCCTGGTCCACACAAGATAAGTGTTGACAGTCCTCGGATAAAGAAAACCTCCTCAGCTCATGCGCTTTTAATGTCGCTAATGAAGTTTCTCCTCCGGCTGTTATCAACTAGGATGCAGGCGGCGCCTTCGACAATCTGTCAATCATACTGCAGAACAGGTGGAACCCGCGTCTGTGTGAATTCTTCCTGCTCTTTTACCGCCTCTATCCATTTTGTCGGCTGTAGTGTTTTATAATATCATCACTGGTGGCAGCGCAGGAAGCCGCCTCGCCTCCTCAGTTTGTTTCTAACTCAATTCTGGTTTTATTTTTACTTTCTTCCCTTTTGGGATTGCGGTAACCCATCATCATCACTGAGCTGAAACCCCCGGATCTGTGTGTAACACTGCCCTGACGCCTGAAATACCCCAAGTGCTGCCGAGCCGGCGCTGGCCCCGCGGCCGCTGCAGCAGGAGCTTTCAGGGATTATGGATGTCAGAGGAGTCGAGTGCTCCCTGCAAATCTTACACTCCACATAGAAATACTATTATTAGGGAGAAACATGTCTGTGTAGAAATCTGAGCAAAACATGTCATTAAACACAGGTTATTTTGGTCTAGAAGAGTTGAAATCCTCTCGTGTGCACCAGGCCTATATACAGCTCAGGTTGTGAAGTGTGATAGAGTCTGAACTCATCCCCACTGATCATTGTTCCTGAAGGCATCAGAGCAGCTGGAGTCTGATCCGGTTTGATATCATGTATGAGAGGGTGTGTCCTCCCTCCTCTGATGTCTCTTTGCTGTCGCAGGTAATTCAGGTGCTGTGTGTGAGCCGGTGAGTCAGTGACAGTGGAAGCAAATGGCTTCACTGAAAAGGGAATACAACCTCTGTGTGTATGTGCACAATCATTCTGAAAGCATGGATGGGTTTTTACTGAACTTGGTGATTAACTTTTGGAGCTGATGGGTCAAAGGTAATAATACAATAAATTAAAATACATATTTTGCAAGATCTCACAATTAATACAGACACAACCTTAGCTTATATTGATATGAAGTCAGAAAATTGTCATCAACGTGTTCATGTGCATGTTCAAATATTGAAAAAAAGCATCCAGTCTTTAAAGACAATGCTCCATTGTGCAACTAGAAGTCAACAACTCCACACGGTTGTATTAATCTGAACTGTTACTGATACTTGTGATGAAGGGATCGGACTGGTCCCCCCCTCACTGCCTCTCTCCCTCTCTGTATTCAATTCTGCCGTAGAGTTTCCACCTGCTACACCCACACTTGTAATTACAGTTCCCTCTGCTGCAGCACTCCCAATAATAAATCAGTTTAAATTAATTTATTCTCCCCTTTTCCACATTTTTTGCACCCTTCACCGAACACATTAAAATACTGTAAATGTTGCACTTTTTCGCAAATGAAAAAGTGCTGCAAATCTGTAATCAAACCTTTTTTTTTATCGCTCCCTTGAAAAGAAACTTCAGCAAGCTCAGTCATGTTCCAATCCCAAAACTGTCTGCTGCTCAACACGGTTTGATTTTCTGCCATTTCTTCCTTCTGGCATTTCCCTCTGGCAGTGTTTTTGCCTCATGACACTTGGGCATCACCGTTACCTTCATCACATCCGTGGTAACAACCCGGCACCCTTTTCTTTATCGATCCACGTTCCCTACTCCTCGTCCCACAGCTCCTAAGGAGAGAGACCTTCGTTCACTGCAGAAACTGCATCAACACCAATTTATACTCCAGAGCTTTAATAAAGATTTTGATTGGCATGGTGTCGCCCAGCAGCAGGAGCGAGGGGTGGAAGTGGAACTATCACCATGTTTAAATGTTGCAAAACTAACTTTTCCCTCTGCATTTGAACCTCTCGTCCACAAAAAAATGGTCTTTTAAATCACTAACACTGAGATTTTTGCAGACGCATTCCAAAGTGCAAATCTGTATCTAACCCTGAAGTCCTTCCAACTTCTCGTCTCATCTTCCTCACCTCGGCCACCTCCAGCTCCACCTCCTGTCTTTTCATCAGCACAGGTGTCACTTCAATCTCTCATCCCTCTGTCGCGAATCGCTCCCGACACTCCTCTCTACTCCCCCATCATGTCTGCACTCTCCTCTACATCTTTCCTTCCACCAGTTGACACCCAACTTGTTCCCATTCCATCTTTCCCACCTCCATCTTTGCTTCTACTGACTCCCACAGCTCCGCCTCGTCAGGTCTCCCATCAACTTGCTCTGCACTCGCACTAGAGATCGCCATGTCATCCGTGAACATCACAGTGCATGGAGTCCCCCGCCTGACCTTGTCTGTCAACCTGTCCATCACCAGTGCAAACAAGAGACGGCTCAGAGCTGATCATTGTAATTCCACTGGCACACTATACAACTCCTACATGCTTCTGTACCACCTCTTCATTCATCACCAATCCCCCTCTGGCACCAATCAGTCTTATACCGTCTCTGTATATATTCACATAGTGTATATTAATCATTCAGTCTGTAAAACTGAACAGGTATTGTTATTCTCTCTGCTTCAGGTGGCTTATTTCCTTATGATGAATAAAATGTACTCCCATTCCTGAATGTGTGAGCCTCTGGTCTGATCGTCACTGATGTTACCTTGATCAGTTCAGTGACACGACAAATGAAGATTAAAGCCACAAAAATAAAGGCAATGTTGTAAAAGAAACCAAAAAGTATACTATCATCCCGCAGCCCCGTTAAAAAAAGACTAATCTTATTTCATGTAATTACTTTTTACATCTTTGTAGGAGGTAATAAAATGTGTTTTCTTGTTCTAGCATTGAACAAGCATTGTTCACACCAGTGGTCCCTCTCTACCAGTGCACACAACAGAGCCATTGGGCCAATAATTAGGTTGATACTGTGGGCTGTGCATTGGGACCCTGTGGGTTTCATGTGGATTTGCTCGAGTCCACATTTCTGAGAAAGAAAAAAAACAATAGTGGCCCCACAGGGGCTTGTTTGCTAGAAAATTGCTGGACCAGCGTTCTTCCCCGAGGAGCATTTTGGATCTCCTCTTCATTTTAAACCTTCTTTCCTCAAATTTAAGATGAATATTTAGCTTTCAGCATTGAGGTGTAAAGAGGGAGGTAGCCTCACTGCTCACCTCGTCCTCCTCTCGGGAGGAGATTTGGAATAAAGACAAGAAAAAGATTGCCGGGAGAGGTAAAAGAGCAAGGAGCATAAATATTCTGAAAACACATCCAAACAAACACAAACCTTACAAGATATCAAAAAATGATTGGGTGGCAAAGTATGTATTCCAGGATTCTTCAAATGCATCCTAATATTCACAGGTCATTCTATGTTATTTGGCATAGACTCTGATTTTTCTTTTCAGATCCGCAGCTGCAGGAGGTGAAAGAAGTGAAATTGGAACATCTTCAGTTGTATAATTTAATATAATCTCTATTTAAGATGAATATTTCAGTAGATTGTTGGCTGCTAGTTTTCTTCACAGTGTGTGTGTGTGTGTTAATGCTAGAGAGATATAAATGTTGCAACAGTGCGCTGGCTCGAGTCTTGTTTCTGCAATGTTGTTCATGTATAGACTAGTGTGTGAGATGATGGTGATGAAATCAAGGGTAACGTGCTTCTCATCTGCCTGTGTTGTATATTTCAGAGAAGATCTAAGGCAGCTCATCTGTGGGCAGGGGCCTGTCCTGTTCTTTTTATTTTGGGAAAGAACGAGAAGCGAGGACAAACATATTAGACCACGTCTTCTATGGACGACTAGAATATTGTCCCTGAATAGTGAGAACATGAAGTGTACAATCCAGACTATGTAGGTTTATGAACCTGTCTTGAAAACATAGCACATTATGAATGAAAGAATTTAACTCTGCTTGCGTTTGGATTTGCATCTTACTATCTATACCTGTTTGTCGTCTTAATGGGAAGCCTGGGTGAGAGAGAGTCTCTGGTCTGGTAAACCACATAATTCTGTTGTTCTGAGCTTTGTTTGTATTGTATGTAAGATTAAGTTTTGTACTCGACCAATAAGATCCTATTTTATAAATCCAAACTTAATAGATCTCACACAATCAGATCTCAGGAATCTTCAATTACAGAGGGTTAATAATGCTGTCTGCTCGTGCGCCTTATCCTGCTGATCTTATTTTTCTCATTTTCACCAGGTGAGATCTTATAAACCCGAACATTGTAGCGTATCCAATTGGGTGAAGACCCCATGGTAGACTCAGTACAGGTGTCTACAGGGGGTACTAGATGTCAGGGGAGGAATAGAATAGAATAAACATAACAGCTGATTACTGACAGCATGTTCACCATGTTAACAGTGAAAGATCAGAGAAGAGTACAAAAGTTTGTCTGATCTTGGTTTCAGCCTAAAGTAGAACAGCTTAGAGGCTGAAAACACAACTTCGGGATGAACCCAGGTCAAAACAACAAACTAAAATTCTATAAAATCAAAAAAGTAAACTTATTAACTCAAACCAAAGGATAGACATATTCAACTTAACTTCGAAACAGTACCACAGAGAATTGCACTTCACTCCCATGTTTCTGTGGTATTTACGGGAGGGAAGTGATCGATATATACAATGTTAAACAAAAACACATTTTAAGATACTCCAAACAGAACCTCACGCTAACAAGGAACAAGCTGGAGGCCGAGATCAGTCAGAGGCGGGGGTTAGATGCTGTCCTGTCCGTCTCTCTGGGAGTCTGAGATCTGGAGATTTCTTAATTGGATGAAATTGGATTTGGAACCAATCAGTGGCCGACAGCTACTCAGGCCAAGGCCGTGGATCCGGAGACCCAGAGGTGGGGCTGGAGATCCCCACCTGTACACAGAGCAGCCACTCACACAGAAACAAACAGGAACAAAGCCCTAAAGCCTGGAGGCCATTCCCAGATCAACCCTGAGGCAACAGGTCTCTGTTAGCCCCCCCTCATACCTGTCCATACCATTATTGCAGGTCACATGACAAGGGAGCAAATAACGAAGCATAGGAACTTGAGAATTACATCAACAACAAAGATCGTGGTCGACAGAGTTAGCTCCATTAATGATGCATCGGAAATGTATGTGGCTCTGTGTGGATTTGAGAACATCACGGACCCAATGTCACCGAGTAAGAGATTCAAACAGAATTATCACGCATCTAAGATTATAAAAAATGTAAGAACATCTTCCTAACACGCTCTTCGTCCATGTACCTGCTCTGAGTACTAGTGTCCTCTTCACTCTCAGTGTCCACATGAACCTGGTCTCCAGCAGCAGCAGCAGGATATCATGTGGATTGACAATGCATTGGATTCCTCTTTTTGTCCTCGTCCACGCAAGAAAGAGAATTAGAAATGCTCTTCAGCTTAAACATTTGATTTGCAATGAAAATTAGCTCTTTTATATTCTCTTATTCATCCTTTATTTATAATATATATTCCTCCCTCTCTGTTTTTCTCTCCTACACTAATATATGTCCAATTTTCCTTTTTATACTAATGTTTAATCTGTATTGAATTTTCTTTGTAATGCTTGGGTGTGGTTTTCCAAGCCATTACTGGTTTCTACAAAACCCCACTGACTTTTTTAACATTTAATTTACCTAATTTCCTTTATGTACACATCTCCTCCTCTTTTTCTGGTCGCATAAAACAAACAGATCAGGGCTGACTATCATCTGAGCCCTATTCTAGTCAGGGAAACACCATTCTGATCCCTGGAGTCAATATATCAATATGTACGTAAGCATTTAATGTATATGCATCTGTGTGCGGTGTTTATTTTGTGTGCCGTGTTGGCATCCTCTGTGGCTGCACATGGGCATTGGCGCACGTTGTTAATTGCTATTCCAACCGTGATGATTATGTCTAATTACAGATTTCAGTACATCTCGTCCGGGTCCCTTTCATCCGTCAGCAGCGAGCGTCTCTCGTCTGTGTCCAGCTGTTGTTAGACTGTTAACCTGCAGGTCACCAGCAGGAGCTTGATTAACGGGACCCTGACGTGTTTATTGCGAGATCAAAATATGTATTTTGACTAAACTGGGCTGCACATGAAGCACGAGCAGTGATGAAGAGGAGTTCATGTGAGCTGTGAAGCAGTCGGAGTATTAAAGGGGAAGAAAAGAAAGAACAGTATGATAGTTGTGCACGGAGCTCGGTCACACTGTGTCAGACATGCTTTGATGTTGAATTTCACATGGTTAATGACTGTTATAGGCAGTTTGCCTTTCATAAAGAAAAACAGTGAAAGACATAACTGCATTATAGTTCTTAGGCTATACTTGAAAAATATGCATAATGAGAAATAAAGCTTTCACATAAAATGAAAACCAGCAGGATCTGATATATTATATATAAAGTATTTCTCCGTTTCATTATCAGAGCTGACCTATACTACTTAATCCAATTATCTGATTTCTTTACAAGATATGGCTGACGTAACTATGTCTAACTATAACTTAACGCTGAATGTATAAATATGTGTAGAGGTGAATAGTTTGTGAGATGAACTCAAACATGTTCTCTTCTTTTCCCTGGAAAATAGAGATATTTTAGTCGGAGCAGGTTTATTTTATTTGGGTTGTCACATGAATTACTAATGATCTGGCAGCTCTGTAGTTGTAGTGTTTAAGATTTAAAATACATGCATTTTCCCCGGCGTTCGCATCATTGTGACGGAGCAGCATGGCGCCCCTCGCACATGCAGGATACACATACATGATTCAAACACTGCGGATACATTACATCCATGTTTAAACACAGGATCGCTCCACCCACTCTCCCTCAATGCCTTTATATGGTTGCAGTAACAGCAGGGGTGTGTTTATGTTTATGTGTGTGTGTGTGTGTGTGTTTGATAGTTAAGTGCTGATAACCTTCTGAGCTGGGTGTATGATCAATATGTCCGTGCTTTCAGAATGTGCTCGTACTCCTTCACCATTTACACACTTGATTTTGTATTAGAAAAATAAATGTCCCCATCGATCTACAGAGGGACAGAGAGTGGTCCACCGACCAGGAGGTCGCTGGTTTGATCCCTGGCTCCTCGTGTCCATTGAGCAAGATACTAAACTGGACAGATCCTCTCAAGCTCCTTCAGATGGAGTCTGTAAATTCAGATCCGTCCACATATGAGATTAAAGTCTGGACATTAACAATCTCCATCCACACACATGAAAACGTATATATCAAGAGACCATCCACGTGCACTGGGTATGTGCGTGCTGCTGTACACAGGAAGCAGATAGTGACAGAAAATACTAAATATTAAATGAGGGATTTATATTCTGGGACCAGCGATGAGGTGTAGCTGTTTACTCATTGCTGGTGGTCCCATGCCGACTCATAACCAATGGGAAGGCAACTGCGGGGGTGATTGCGTCATCGTTTCCTGCAACACTGGCCCCGCAGTTCACACACCTCTTCAAGGATTGGAGCCCTAAATACTTTTATCAAATCTGTTTTCAACCTTTTTTCATGATTATCTTATTGTGTGATTTTATTGAACAGAGTTGCTATCAAAACATTGACCTGTCTGTGTGAGCTGTCTGCAGCAAGGGGAGAACAATGGACGCCTGCACAAAGCCTCTTATCTGCATCAGGAGTACAATCAATGCTATTCGTACAGTGAAGGTTTTTACATTGTGTGAAATACTTTATCTGAGTATAACAGAAATAATAGATGTGTTCATTTCTCAGTGTCGTTCTTGAAAGATTAAACACAGGCTTTAGGGTGTTTTCAAAATTGCTTTAAGATATCTGTTGCTTTTTCGATCGTTTTGCTTTTTTGACAAAGATTGATTGACTTGCGTTTTTTTACAAAAGCAAGGTGTTCTTCTGAAATGCAGAAATGGTGGATGAATGATTGACTTTGATCGATGTGGGAGTCATTTCAGAATATGTTTGAGAAGCTGGCAGAAATATTCATTTCTGGTGTGACTGTTGAGGGAGAGATGACAGAGGACGGGGCAGGACAGGGATTCACCTCTTATTTTATAATGAGCACATTTGTATTTTGGACACCAAAAAATATAATGGACCACCACGAACAAGAACACTGCAGGGTTTATGCTAAATTCTCATTCGGTGGTGAATAGCTGAAAATGGGTGGAGTGTTGAAAATACCGGGTGTAAGTCATTAGGCCGACTGGAGACTGGTGTTGTGGGGCTGTGACATTAGAGACAAGCTGGAAGTGGTTTAGTATTAATGTTGAGCCATGTGCCAGAGAGGATGTAGAACTAAAAAGGCAGAAAATCCAAGAGTTACCCAATTTTTTAGTGATGGACACAGTAGGAGGTAACTGAAGCGAGGGCAGAATCATTACTTGGTGATGCTAATGGGAACAGCAGCTGGCTACTGAAGTGAGGTGAGATGAGTCCGATTTACTGGCAATCCGGTGGTGGCAGCGGTAGGAAGTCAATACATTCGGATGAAGAAAAGCCAAATAGATAAATGGGACGTCTGTGAACCCAGTGAGGGCAATGCAAAGGCCAGGGAACCACATGGAAATCTGACAACCAGCAGGTCGGCAGTTCGGTTCCCAGTCTTCCACATCTTCAATTGAATTATAATCAAATCAACTCCACTCCCGTTGCCAGTAGAGGAGTTTGTCCGTCTGTTTTGTTTCTCTGGTGCTGTAAACTTTGAGACTCTCACCTCGCTGTATTGCCATGACTACGCAATCTTTGACGGCCATTTACAAAAAAGTGCTGTGTCAGCATCTAGACTACAAAAATAAAGTCAATAAAAACATGTGTCTACTCCAGAGTCGTTTTACTCAGCTGTGTATTATGATTGTTAACATTCCCATTGCGAAAGGCCAGGTGTCAGCAAGTTTCTTGACAGGTGGAAAAAGGGCTTTAAAGACTCAAACGTGTCAGTAGCATTTATTGGTGGGATTTGGATTTGCTACAGAAACATTACTGAAAACACTGAGAATTGGAAGTTCCGAGATTTTGTGTGCGGATGAGAACAAAAGGGCATGGGAGCAGGACGGCATTATTAATATTAGAAAAAGTGACCCTGTGCCTGAACCTCAGCTCCAATGATATCCAAAAGGCGGTAGAGTGATGCAGAGGTTATTACTGTTGCATGGCAGCAATTTTCATGACTCATCTGTGTGGGTTTCCACTGGCAGCGTAAACACTTGCCTTGAGTTTAAATGTGAACTCGTCCTCATGTCCAATGCGAGTGGTCCTCTCGTGATCCTGCAGACATTAGGGTTTGAAAACTGAATGTTCGAATTGAAGATTAGAATCTAATCTAAATGGGGCGGCTGTGGCTGAGGGGGGTAGAGGGGTCATCCTCCTTTCTCTAGAAGGTCAGTGGTTCAATCCCAGTCCTCCCATCTGCATGCCAAAGTGTCCTTGGGCAAGAATGGGCAAAATGTGATGGTTTGACAAGCTGTGGAAGTTTTAAGCAAACTTTCAGAGACAGACGTCACCAAGCATGGTCTTTGTAGTCACTCCTATTGTTTTTAATTCATTCTTCCTCCATTTAAGTCTCCTCCTTGTATTTTCCACTCCTCTCTGCCTAATTACAAGATCCCTTTGTGCAGATTTTAAAGCTTTTATTCAGCCTTTATCTCCACTTAGACATCACTGCCTTTGTACAGTTAATGGCAGTTTTAACCTCCGTGCCAACCAGTATGAAGCAGTGGATTTTGACGTGAAGGCACAACACAGTAATTATAATAATAGAAAGTTTCTTAATGGAATGTTCTCTTTGAAAGCAGAGCCCGTTTGGTGCAGTCAAAATATTTCTTCATAATTACATAAAGACAAATTGGCTGTTTTATGACTTTTAGGAGTTTTAGGAGAAAGCAAGGATTTATCTCAGGTAACATATCTAATATGGTATTCTTTATTTGTTATTAGTATAAATTTACCTCAGTTTTAACCTTGATGTGTTACTGAGCTCAGGAGGAACACATGCACTCTTAGGTATGAATGTCGGGGGACTGAACTGTGATGGGTCTGCCAGACCGCTTCATAACGTGATTGTCAGCTAATAGGTTAGCCAATCAGAGGCAGGGTAGGGGCAGCAGTTATATTATATACACATTTAAAGTAAAAAGGTGAAATTACTACAGAAAGTGACAGTTTATACGTTCACAAACACGTCACAAGCAAATGTGTAAACCTACTTGGCAATAAACCCTCGATTCTGATTGTATTTTGTTGTGGAAATTGTAATTTTGGCAAGTTTTAAAAGATAAGATTTGTTTTAAGTTGGCATTTGGGAACTCCAACCTGTCCATTGCTCTGTGGTGTTATTCTAGTCGTTAAACCTTTGGTCCCAGAAGACGTCGAAGGTGGAAAATTGGAGTTGTTTAATACTTTAATGTTTTTAAAAAAGGAGCACGACCATTCCTCCTGCTCTCCATCACCTTGCCTCCCTCTTCTGCAGCATTTGTTTCTTCACTTAATCCACCCAGTGAATGTTATCAGAGGCAGCCAGTCTCTCCCTGTTAAAATGAGTTTGCATATCAACTGAAAGACTATGTTGACTCAGCATCTTGTTAAAAAAGAACCATACACTGACTTTCAACAACAGTGCAGATTGGACGGGGGCTGTGCATTAATTGCGAGTATATGCGTCGTGCTTTGAAGTGGTGCCGGCCATGAAAGCGCATACGAATAGATTTGATTAGCGTGATGTGTTAGAATGAGTTGAGCATTTCATCTCAGCCACTGACTGATAATATTATAATCATGTATATTCATATAGGCAGGTTCCTCCTCAATACGAAGCCGGGAGTGTTTCCAATCAAATACTATGCAAACATATGCAATTGCCAACACTTCATACCATTAAACTGATGAGGGCCCGTGAGTCACGACTAAGCTGCTTGATTAATATAAATACATTTGAATTAAAGCAGATTCACAATTAGTTGTTTTTTTATATTCACCACCTAACTGCTCCCGGCAAAACAACACGACTGTAAATACTGTTAAATGAGCAACAGAACAAAAACCTACACAGACGGTGACTGAGGCAAACAAACTGGCAAAGTATCAGCAAATGCCTGAAGTGGAAGAGCAGGTTCATATCTCCTCGTGTGCCAGGATTATATTTGATTAAACAACTCGTTGATTTGGGGAAGACAGAAAACAAACAATTTAAAAAGTCAGCGCTAAGAATCAATTCATAAAATTTCATGTTGGTTATGTATGAGACCTTCCAGATCGTGCACGAGAAAGTCTTCTGTCTCCAGAGGCCAAAGTAAACCTGGAGTCACAACATCCACAGAAAAACCTGATGTCTGCCACGTCTTTGAAATCAAGGCTAAACTCTTTTCCATTCCCACTGCCCTTTGTTAAATCAGATGGAATGAAATGTGCTGTACAAATGCAGCCGCCTTACCTTGATGTGCAGAGACATAATGAATACAACATTGACCGATTGTGCACAATCACTTGTCCATTTTATCTACCAGAATTCAGCCCTGAAAGTCTGAGGTATTCATGGAGCATTTGATCTGGAAAAATCCAGCCACTGAAGGCAGACAGTAAATAAGTACCGTCACCACTGGCGGCCAAACACCCTGTTAAAATATAAAACATATTTTGAAGTCCAGCAGTCGTGATGAGGAGAGAGGACCGTGAAACACTCAGGATTCCAAACTGGATTCAGACCAGTGACCTCGCACCGTCAGGTTTTCTCCTCATACATTTGTTGAGCAGCAATTACAGTGGCAAACTAAATTCGACTGAGCTCACAGGCTTCACTTCATTCTTTTTAGCCGTGATCAGAAGATCAAATCAAACTATAAAGTCAGATAATTTCCCACAAATGCCGGTAAATCTAAATCCAATGCTTACTGTGCATTCACATGCTCCTTTGCATATACCTTCCAATATAGAAAGAGGTAGTTTTGGAGTTAGAATGAAAATGTACTAAGTCTATCCTCTTCTTCTGTCTCTCCTTCTCTCAGGGTCATCGGTCAACCAATCAGCTGACCTGTTCTCCAACGCAACGTGCAACGTGTCCACCAATGACTCATCATCATGTTCTCCGGTGGACAATGGACTGGGGGCAGGAAGTCCATACAAGGCTCTGGAGATGTTCTTCATCGCCTTGGTGACGGGATCTCTGAGCTTCGTGACCGTCACTGGAAACATTCTGGTCATGCTGTCCATCAAAGTGAACCGCCACCTGCAAACTGTCAATAACTACTTCTTGTTTTCGTTAGCCTGTGCTGACCTGATCATCGGCGCGTTCAGCATGAACTTGTACACGGTCTACATGATCGTCGGCTACTGGCCACTTGGGCCGGTGGTCTGCGACCTGTGGCTGGCTTTAGACTACGTCGTGTCAAATGCCTCCGTGATGAATTTGTTGATCATCAGCTTCGATCGCTACTTCTGCGTGACCAAACCCCTCACGTACCCGGCGAGAAGGACCACTAAGATGGCGGGGCTGATGATCGCAGCGGCGTGGATTCTGTCGTTCATCTTGTGGGCTCCCGCCATCTTGTTCTGGCAGTTTATCGCTGGACAACGGACGGTGCCCCCTGGAGAGTGTTACATTCAGGTACGGTGCATCACACGTTTATGTTTCCATCCTTCTGATAAAGCTTCGGACCTGTATCTGCATTGCCCTGCCTTCCCATGACTTGGTGACTGAGGCATTTCTCTCCTTCCTCTGTTTCCACAGTTCCTCTCTAACCCGGCAGTGACGTTTGGGACCGCGATAGCCGCGTTCTACCTTCCCGTCATCATCATGACTGTCCTGTACATCCACATCTCCCTGGCCTCCAGGAGCAGGGTCTCCAAACACAAACCAGAGAAGAAAGAGAAGAAGGGAATAAAGTAAGAGCTTCGAAGGAATTGAATCTTGTCACCAGTGACCAAAATATTCAGAAAATATGGCAGATAGCATATGGAATCACATTTTCCTTATGTAGCTTCTTATGTTTTATTCTTTCCAAGGAAGGGAAATTTGTTTTCTCCAGAGATTTCTAACACTGACTTTGGATACAAGGGAATCTGATTATGACTCATTGTTTTTGAGGAGAGAAATTAGCTAAAATGTCCACATAAACTTATTAAACTGCTCCTACATAATATTATAATGATCTACATAGTTAACTACAGTATCAGCCTCGGTTATATTTTAAGGAATGGCCGGACTGAATGTGCTGAACACAGGGAGATAGACATGTGAGCAGTAAAAAACAAGAATATATTTACTCCAACTCAAAAAAGGTGCTGACAATCCAAAATATACTGGAGTCCATTCTCCAGAGATTCAGTTCTATAGGTGCAGATTGTTGGAGGACATAGTGACTGACTGCTCGAGGCAGTGAGTGCTGTGTGTGTGTGTGTGTGTGTGTGTGTGTGTGTGTGTGTGTGTGTGTGTGTGTGTGTGTGTGTGTGTGTTTATACTTATTTATATTGATTGCTTCTGCACACGTGATTGGTTGATTAACCATTGTTTGAAATGATTTTATTTCTGTGCTCTTATGTTTGACTGTTTGTGTGCTACAGTTTATATCCATGTAAAGGAAATGTCATCCATTCTATCATCATTAATTAAATATACTGTTTCCTGCACAATGAATTTCCATAATATGTGCAGATAAAATATTAATGTATTACATAATGTTCATACTCATATGTGTGCATCATACTAGAACATAACGGCCAGTGTCTTTGGCACGTGCAGAGAAATCCATAGCATGCAGGGGATTTGAGCAGACAAAAAAAATCTGTTCTTTGCTCAGTGTCATGATTTTTGTTTTCCCAGGGCTCCCAGTTTGATAAAGAGTCACCTGTTGAAGCAGAACAACAACAACGAGACCAGTCCTCAGGCAAGTCCCCGCTCTACTCCCAAACTCAGCCTGGAATCCACCACCACCGCGGTGGAGGTCGTGAAGAACGGGCGGGTGGAGGAGCCGCAGGCTGCTCAGCCACACCCGGGGACACAACCCAGTCCAGGCCTCACACAGGTGCTGACTCACAACATCCCTGCTTCGGTTTGTTCTTCACTGGGAACCTACCAGTATTTACAATGTTTAAGCTGTGGCTAATCAATCAATATATGTATTGATTCATTCAGGAGGAAAAAGAGAGCTCCAATGATTCGTCCACAGCTTTCATCCCCCCGACAGAACCGAAAGACAACGCCCACATGAAAGTGATATCTGAGGTCGGTGAAGCTAAATTCGGACATGTCATGTATTTAGATCTGACCATAGTCTGTCATCTAGATCCTTTCTGATCGAAGTTATATATTGTGTCAACTGTGCTGATTTAGATTTTACTACTGGTTTATACAAGTATTTACAACAAAGAGTTTTAGAGTATACTTTCACCTCTGACAGTATTAACTTCAGTTATGGGGGGAACGTGTCGTTTTTGTTAACAGTAATGAAACGAAGATTAAATATTGACAAAAAAAAATAACCCCATGTGCTGCAGTTCTCTCTCTGATAAAGGATTATAGATTTTAGTTGAGGTGCACATGTTGTTCAAAGTTTAAATCCATGAGTCATGGTCATAAAACATTATTCTCCTCACAGGCTGCAACAAATCCCAGCCCGGTTGCCACGACAACAACCAATCCTTCGACGGCCAAAATGAGCGTCAGCTCGCGGTGGTCGAAGATCAAGATCGTGACCAAGCAGGCTGGGGACGAGTGCATCACGGCCATTGAGATCTGCCCGCCTGTAGAGGGCGCCGAGAGGCACTCCATCCCGATCAGCCGGCCTCGCACCGTGGCCAGAAAGTTTGCCAGCATCGCCCGAAGCCAAGTGAAGAGGAAAAGACAGATGGCCGCCAGAGAGAAGAAAGTATGTTCGTGACAGACACACTAATGTACTTTTATTGTTTGTATTGCTGTGGCTTTAATTCACGAGTTTCCTCTGTTTAATTCAAACGATCCCTAAAAATAGAACTCGTGTTCCTCTAAAGTCTGACGAGTGGATGATGGACGCGGCCTGCAGCGGTACTCAGGTTCCATCTTTACTGATCAGACAGACAGGCAGAGTGATGTCATTCATCATTAGAACAGAGACAGCTGAGAGGAGCGTCCCTGCATGGCAGCATATGCTGCTGCTGTACAGGTGGGACCCGGCCCACCCGACTGTGGATCGCACAAAGCAGCTGGTTCCTGAGACTAGTTGCAGTCATTCCACTTAATTACGACTCAAATTGACAAACGTTCCACTGAGACTTTAAAACAACAGCATGCATCCTCAACCACTTCCCCCCCCCCCTTGTTTTAGACATTCATGAAACTTCCTTCTGGCTCACTGGCCATGTTTTGAAAGTCTCCACGGGTCGAATTCAAATCCTCAGCAGCGAGAGAGGATATTTTTATTTTTTGGGGATTTTACTAAATCAACAATCTTAATCATTATCCCGGACAAGTCTTGGAACCGACTTTAAACTTCCTGCATTCATTAAAAAATGTCCCGTTTTATGAGAATTCCACCATCTGCATTTTAAATACACAGTCCCACCAATAACAATTAATGAGCATTCACTTAGTGTTTCTGCAAAAGTCAAAAGGCTGTGAGAGTCACTTGGCATATTTAACTTTGCCTTGAATAAATTGAAGCGTTCTACTTCAAAAAGAGTCAACTTGTTGAGCGGCTGCTGGAGGGAGACTTTGGCAGTTTTTCTAAATGTTATGAATATGTACAACAGAAATCTGCAGATCCAGACAGCGAGAATGCATCGAGACAGAAGAGATGAATGTGAACAAGCAGCCTCCACCCTGCCCTCACCAGCACCTCACTGGTTTATTGATGATGCAGCCATCGCCCGCAGAATAAGCATTATTATTGTATATTTATATTTGTCGCACCTCCTCCACCATTTACCTTGGTTTCAATCATCCAAGGATAGTGGCTGATGCTCCCCTCCTCTGATTGCTCACTTTAAACACGCCCGTTCCTCTCCTCTATCCGATCTTCAAATCATATCGCATCTTTTTACATGAGCACATCTTGGGAGTTACAATAACTTCAAAGGGTATCACGTATAGAGCCTGAAGGAAGCATCTCTTCAGGTGTTTTCAGAGAGTTAATGGACCACACAGGGCTGTGCACCACTGTGTTCTGTGCGTCTTCACCAGCAGAGAAGAAACTGATCAATGACAAGAAAGAGAATGAGCAACATCAGCTTCAAAGACGTTAATCACATCATTAACCATTCCCTTTGTAGCTGGCTGAGGAGATTATTCTACAAGGTGGAGAGAAGCAGTGTGTTAAGTGAATGATAATAACAATAATAGACTGTAAGACGTCAGGCACAGTGCCCACTCATTGATTAACTACCGCCAACAAATTTATTTTGGACTTATCCGCAAATAGATTCACACCCCTGGAGTGAAATTAAGTCTTTGTTCTGTTCTCCTCACTCTTCCTCTCCTTCTCTAAAAGGTGACCAAGACTATCTTTGCCATCCTGCTGGCTTTCATCATCACATGGACGCCATACAACGTGATGGTGCTGATCTCCACCTTCTGCCAGTCCTGCGTCCCCGACACCGTGTGGGCGATCGGCTACTGGCTGTGCTACGTCAACTCCACCATCAACCCGGCTTGTTACGCACTGTGCAACGCCACATTCAAGAAGACTTTCAAGAACCTGCTGCTGTGCCAGTATAAAAACATAGGTACAAGATGAGATGGAGGGAGAAGACTGAGGGTGGGATGGATGAGGGGAAGAACGGGGGAAAGAGGAAAGACTGCTGACAGGTGAGTGAAAGAGAGCTGAGGAGAGAAATGGAGTTTAGCACAAGGTTCCTTCTACAGAAAGCACACATCAGTTTGCTGGGGATATGCAACCATTGTCTATCACGCAAATGAATGCCAGTCATCCCAGTTGGTTCCTATGGACTCAGAGTGTAATGTGAGCGCAGACCAGGGATTGTATAAGCTGCTCAGCTTCCACTAAGTTGGAACAAATCACACACTGGGTGGAAACATAGTTTCGCAGATGCAGGGAAAATAATTGCAGCGGGCGAATAGAGGTTTATGTGAGCAGAGGGATGAGAAAAATGGAGGAAAAACAAACAGATGGGTGGAGGGATGGATACATACATGATACATGGCAATATGAAAGTGGTCTTTCTGGATAGCTTGGATGTACATACGATTTATAGATTATAGATGGATGGGACTGTGTAAAAGGGTGGAGGTCAGCAAGATATTTTGTAGGAAGAACAGAAATGTAGGCGATATGGATGGATGGATAAACTCTGCGATAATGGAGGATATAGAAAATGGATTGGTGGCACTACTCACTGAAAAGGGACATCTGCAGGGGATGTGAAACCAGGATTTATTCTACAAATTAACTGCCAGTAAAATGAGGCCGTGCACCAGGAGTTCTTTCACCTGCACAGAACTCGTCGCCACAGAACAAATTCCAGCTGTTTCCAGCTGTGTCCGGGCACAGCTTGGCCACCAATTAAAATCTGCGTGTCTGCGCTGTCAGAACAGCAGCGCCGCGGCCAAAGACATAATCACAGCTACAGTCTGTCACAGTCAGCCAATCAGTACGGAGACGCGTGTTAACAAGCTCCTGTTAGTTAGCTGCACGGACTCAGACTGGACCCACCGCGGCTCAGGCTGCTCGTTCTCACACTGTGGTCACAGCAACTCGTTTTACACACTGCACAGTATCATATGCTAATGTCTCCATGTTTGGAAGCTCAGTATCACCAGTAATGAATCTTATTGGGCATAGGAGGGAGGAAGAAGAATCGAAGGTAGATGACTGGTGTAAACTAATGCACGGGAACTTAATAACTGGTGAAGAATGATGCTGCAGTTTTCAGCAGTTTATTCTATTTCACACCACAGTTCAGTGAACTTGTTTGATACAGAGCTACAAATATTAAATGTTACCCCAGTGATGATAATTTATTAAATGTGTTGGTTTGCTTTGATTTTTTTTTGGAGCTGAAGCAAAGATTTTTTTCCATTCATAACAATTTCCATTTCACAGCTTTCAGTCCAAAAACAAGAAAAGCTGATTATTGTGTAGATCAATTTTCCAGAGATGCCAAAGAGAAAACATCTGGGTGGCATGAAATTACAGGCGGGCGGATGGAGAAAGAGACGAGGAGGAAGGAAGTCAAGAAAATTACGAGCTCGTGGGAGAAAAGTAGGACACGGAATAGATACACAGAAATTCGTCATTTAGTCCTGCTCTCTATTCCTAACGACCAAGAGGGAGACGAGTTATCAGAATATTATAAACTGTTCTACTGGCTTAATGATGCTGGGGTCTTATATTTCACAATGAACAGTCTGCTTTTTGGTTTGTTCTAACATCGTTCGTTATTTGTATAAACGATGAGGGCATGTCAGGTTTTGGCGCGGAGCTTAGGATTTTTAAGGACACTGGCATTATTTGCGCTCAACGCAGATTTGTTAAAAAAAAAAAAAAAAAAAAGGCCCAGCCGAAAAGTCAGTCAAAGTGCTGAGAAGTCTCCCATGACTCAGCAGGACTCGGGTCGGGGTGCTGTGTATAATGGGACTGGTGTCGGCTTAGCGTGGCTCAGCAGCTCGTCAGGGAAGTAGTCGAGCACCTACAGCTCAGACTGATGAGAGAAATGGTGCAAGGAAGAAAATGATGACATTCCGCTCATGCATGCTGGGACAGAAGAGGAGCAACTAAAAGATGGGGGCATGCTTGCACCCAGCGCTTTACTGGGAATACTGGGAGATAATCAGCCGATGAAGTCGCAATGGTGCAACGAATGAAGTCTTGTCCGTCTTAGTATTGTTGCGGACCATGTTCATTCCTTCATGGCCACAGTTGACCATCTTCTAATGGCTACTTCTCCGTCTCATGAAGAGTGACAGTGAGTTCAGTGAATCCATTAGAACTTTGTGATGTGATTGAACACGAGTTTGTGCTGCTGACAAATCTGCGGAGATGATGTGATGCAGAACCTCACAGCAATCATAATGTGGCCCGTCTGGCCAGAGCTTCACTTCAAACTCCGCTTCTTATCTTTGTTAATGATGAGGAGCACTGTTGCTGTCGCTTTGCATTTGGTCCTGAGACACGATCAGAGGAAAGTTTTCAAAGGCTTGTGTAACGCAAAGGGAGGAGTGACCCAGTATCACTGGTGTTCCCAGTTAAGTGAGGATGTTTTGGACCCTGCTTAAGATCGTGCTGCTCTGAAAAATAAGCGTACAACAGTTACATCAAGCAGCGGTCAACTCAAACATTCACACCAGGTTGTGTTCCAGTAGCTTCACCCACTTTCTCAAGATGTTTCAAGGGGAATTTGAGGTTGGAACTTTTGGTTCTGGTCCAGTAGATCGTCTCTGCGATTGTGACAGTCCATGAAAAGTTATTTTTGTCACCAATAAATGGCTGTAATTGCAGCAGCTCTCTGTCCCTCCTGTGCTTGTTGCCTCTCTCCATCTCATCGTTTGCTCTCCGTCCGTACACTCAGGCTCAAATAAGTGGGGGGGCGCCATCAGTCATAAGCTTCATTGTCCACTTGCGAGACGTGGAATGTCTCTTAGCAAAGAGCCAGAAGAAGAACTTGAGCATTGTATTGGTGGACTGTCGCAATCGACCCTGTAAGATTACCTTGAGTTACCGCCACCTACAACCTGTTGTTATCCCCCCCCTCTCTCTCTTTTATCCCTCTGCTCCCCACAGGGTCAAAGCAGCAGGACGGAGGCATCATTACACATTTCAGCAACTCTTTACACCTCAGTGTGTTTAGTGTCGGGAGCTTTTCCTAAACAGAGTGATAACGGCTCTTAGTGGTCTTTTATGTTTTGCTGTCGCTGTTTTAAAGAGGCCGAGATGGAGCAGAGATGTTTTTACCGGAGTTCACACACAGACGTTGAGTGGACAGGACTCGAGAGCAGTGTTGCCCAGTTGGAGGAGCTATTTTGGTCAGCTCAGGTTCCATAAGTGGGTCTGCAAGTAGTCAGTGGGAGGCGACTCACAGCTCTCTATATGGACATGAAAGTCAATGTGCTCTTGTGAATAAATACAAAGTGACAAAATGTACAAGCGTGTGCATAAAACTATCACTTCTAGTTTGAAGTTCAGCCAGAAACACACAATCTGCAGCTTAAATCTGATTATTTTGGAAATCTGGTCACATTTTGGAGGAATTCAGCATCGATTTGTGAAACATTTATTAAAACAGGCTCGTCTGAGGATAGTTTATAATTCAGTGTTTCCTGTCGGCCGTGTCTGAAGGACAGAGAGAAAGCCAACAATTAAAACCGGAGATCATATTAAAAAAGGATGGAATAATGAATAGGAAAAACACAAATCTACCATCTTCCCCACTTTAGAACTCCATTAATCTAAAACTTTTGAATTTCTTCAGACAGTGAAGTGAAGACCAGAACTAGCGGAGTCTCTCTCCACAGCAGCCTGACAGCAGACACTTCCCCGGCTGTAATGACCAGTGTTGCTGGCAGATTTTATCGGCCGTCACCAGCTTGCTAATTAAAATGAACTTCACATGTTAGTTGAATCCACAGTCTGACGGAATTAGTTTTAAAATGAGGAGACTGCAGCAGCCGGTCTGCACTTGATGGACGTGATACTGTGCCAACACAGACAACTACAGCAAAGAACTGGGACGTGCTGTTAGATCAGGCCAGTAGTTCTCTTGAAAATACCCCAGTTGGCTGCTTATTATGCAAAGATAATAGATTTGCACTTTGTTTTACTTTTGAAAGAAGATTGTAAATTGACTGCATTTATAAAAGTATAAATTTATGGATTTTTTTTGTCTTAGCTACCTCAATATGTTTTACATTACATTTACCCACTCACACATGCACTCGAACAGCACCTATATATAAAAAGAAAGATAGAATAACAAAAAAAGTTGGACCTGGAGTCACAGAGTAAAGGGAGTGAAAATAAAAACAGGCACATAACAAATTCTTTTGATAAGCAAAACCAACAACACAAACTCAGAGGACCAACTGAAGGTCCCCTGAAAACAAACCAGAACATGGAAATCCAACCTCCTTATGAACCCCCCAGCCGCAGGTGATTTCCACCAGCTGAGGGAGATCCCAGGTGCAACCGGTTGCTCCAGATGAGCCGGGGAACCTGCGGCCTGGATCTCCATGTGATCTCTATGGTCATAACATAATCCTATCTAAAACCTATTTCTAACACTATCCTGATAACCAAGTCTTAAAGGTTCAGTGTGAAGAATAGGCCTTCCTATGTTAATATAAACTATTCCATTATAAAATGCCCATTCGAGGGTAAAGCAAACAACAATTTGTACAATTTAGATGAAACACGCTTGTGAAAACATCCCTAGGATTATTTTATATTCACTTTCTGACTGTAGATCCCTTTCACCTAAATCCTACACACTGAACCTTTAACCCTCAAACAGCTTAAAATAGTCCTCGCAAAGATATCTGTACAAGTACACACAAGCAGGAATACACTCACACCAATGGTACATCATCAGGGACAGTTTGGGGTTAAGTATTACACTTGCACATGCACACTGGAGGAGGATGGTGCAGCTATTAGCCTTAACTAACCAAGTGGAACTAAGGAGACTTCCTGGTTAAATAAAGACTAAATAAATAACCATGGATATTGTGCTGAGATGCTTGTGTTAGAGCACACACACTATTCTAAAATCTGAATGGACCAGTCCTGAGTCTCTGCCTTCATCTTATCTCAGTTTCAGAGTCTTCTTGCACTGAGCAGGTCTTTTGGACTCTCACTTGTCCCTTATTACTCCGGTTCTCCTCTTGTCTCAATAGATTACATTGCTGCTTCCTCTTCTATATATTAAATCCCATCTGACTCAGTCACCTCTGATCGGCCGGTCATCTCACCCGGTGCAACAACCAGATCCTAAATGGTTCCGACACGTCTTCGTCGACTCTATTCCCTGGAGTCCTGACAGACAGATCATACCACATCTCATTTTCTGTCATCTTCGGAGTCTTTCATTATCCTCCCGTCTCAGATTTCTCATCTGGTGCTTCCTCCGATACTTCATTACTCCCTCTTACTCATTTGTATGTTTGTCTGAAGTGATTTTCTTCTTACTGAAGAGCTCTCCTTCTTGTAGGCGCAATAACAGGCTGAGGATCTGCTCTGCGTCCCGGAGGCCTGAGTAAACTTCGATGGGTCTGGTCATAGCTGTGTCATATTTCAGTTTAGTCTACGAAGGCGTTCCATGATAAGAATTGCGACAAGACAAGAAGGAAAAGAACATTTTAGTGCCCTTTTGTTTTTTAATATGTGAATCAGTAGCTACTTGGTTGAGTTGAAGTGCTGTATATTAGTTGAAGTCACTGGATTGCAGAATTAAAAACGGTCTTCACTCAAGCGGTTGCATCAGTAACGTTCCACCCATTGGAGCCTTGGAGGACGCAGTGAAAAAACAGGGAAAGTAGCATTTAAAGCCAACTTGTTCTCTTGTAGTCCCAACTTCTGAATCAAGGGTTTGTCTCCAGACAATAGCTGTGAGAAACAAACCCTGTGGACATTTATCTGCTTATTACCTTGATGCCTGCTTGGCACCAATGGATTCTGCAAGTTCATTAACAATTCCTTGTGTCAGAAAAGTTTCTTGTCATAGATCCACAGGCAAACCTGCCTCACACCCAAACAGAAGGTTGTACTGCAGTAACCCGTTGCTTCATTAGAGGTGCGGTTGTATGGACAAGATGTCCAATATGCTGACTCTACTGTATCTTCTTGTTTTGTCCCAAGGGTCCTGAGCTTGTTTAACAGTGCCCTATTAAATCTAAACACTGGGTATCCCTCTGTGGTGTGGCTCTCACTTTCTCAATCCCAAGTGCATTCAGCAGCTCCTGGATAAGGCCACTGTTTAAGTCTCTTCGTTGATCTGTGTGGCATTCCACAGTGAACAATTCAAAATGGAAAGTTTAGCAACAACACCCCTGTGCTGTGATCGTGCACATCTTCATCCTCATCAGCAGTTTTCGTGCTGTGTCACAACATGTTTTATTCCTAAAAACTCATCTAGAGTACGAGTATAATTTAGACATAACTGTGAGAATGACACAGAGGACGTGGACGCAGCGGAGACGTTATGAAGTGGAAACAATTCCCTTTATTATCAGTTGTTCTCAGACAGTCAGCACGAACCTTTGGAAAGCTTTCGGGTAATTCGCTCTGTTCCCTCCTCTACACTATCTCCTCAATTAATCATTACTCCTCATGCTCTCCTCCACCTCATGTCACTTTGTGTGCCTCTCTCTCTCTCTCTTTCTCTCTCTGGCTGTGTTTACACTTGTCTTGCAAAGTTTCTGCTTTGTGGATGATCGGTAAAATTACTCTGGAACATTTCTGAGCGAAATACAAGCAGTAATTTCACCAGAAGATTAAAAATCATCATTCTCTCCCTCTTGCTTGAAATGTTCACTAACATTGGCCATTTGCAGATAGTAAAATCCCCATATAGAGAAGGTAACTGCAAGATTGAAGTAAACTCATTTCCTTTATCACAGCTCTGCTCTCTCTGTTTTTGTCGTGGGAATATTGTCTGGTACTTTGAACCGTTGGAGACGACTCTGGTGCCGGGTTTTCTGTGGCTTTCCAGTTTTTATGGTCCTAATCGTTCATCCCACTTTTCACTGTGTATGTCAGGGATGTGGAACCTTTTTCCTATCAAGGGCCATTTAATTTTTTTATTTGAACACATACATCACACTAGCCTCTGTAATGGGATGGCTGGGACTGCGTCTCTTTGGCGAGCTGTTTATATTCACAGCAGCGTTTCGTCCCAAACAGAGATGCAGACTTTGTGTAAGTGGAATAATCCTCAGGACACTTACGGAGCTCAAGCAGTGGGAAGCTGTTGTAGCTCTGAGCTCGTTGCAGCTTTGCAGCTCAGTGATTTCATGTTGTACGTTGCCAGGTCCATCAGTTCGTTCTGCATTTAGCAGCGTGTTCACTTCCCTTTCTTAAATTGTCATGCCCGCAAACCTCTTGTCAAATGCCTGAAATAGTTTCTCACGCTCGCTCAACAGAAAATATAGTGTTACCCCTTCCCAGTTGCATGGCTAAATAGTTCTATTCCTGAAGCACCTTGAAGTTTTGGTTTTCAAAAGCGCCAAAGAAAAAAAAGGATTATTACCAGTATTATTATTGTTATTATTATATATTCAAGTAAGAACAACTGAGGCTCATTACTGACTTAATTCTTCTATCATCAAAGTTGTTTTTCCCTCATCACTAACTTTGCACGTTTACTTGTTTTTCTGGTGCTTATTCAGCAACAGAAAAACTGCCTTTCAGGATCTGTCATGAAAGGCAGCATTTTTTCTGTTTTTGTGTTTTCACAGTGAAGATAAATTGTGTATTTAGAACAAGGCTTTAGAATGGGTGCATTATAAAAAACAGAAGAGTGTTGACAGGGAAGGAACTTGAGTGGCTGTACTTTGTCTTTCAGGGACTTTACGAGGACAAATAGCTCAGACAGACAGAAGGAGTGTTTGGGGGGGGGGGGGGGGGGGGCTCACCGGTTGGTTAGCTCATATTCTTAATTGACATTGTGAATGGTTGACAGCTTCTTACTGACGGAAAGAGTGAGAGCTTCACCAGGCAAAGAATTCACAAGAACCTCCATCCATCCTATTAACCTATATTATAAAACTGGGAGGGAACCAACGAAGGGGCCAAACATTTACTCTAGAAAGTGCTGGGATACTGGGATTCAGAAACCATACCTGAATAAAACCATAACCAATCAATACTTTCAAAATCTACCACAAGGACAATGGAAACACTCATGGTCTAGGTGAAAAGGAGATATTTTCTAGTAGTTTAAGTTCTGTTCATGAAGGGACCAAGCTACAGTATCTCTGCCTCCATTTCTCACCAGCTCTCTTTCACCCAGTGCGGCACTGGTCTGTTCAGAAAAAGCTGAACTTTTTAACTCCTGTGGTTTGCCGGTGTAACTCTCCTCAGTTGGAGATCATCCGTGACACCACTTATCCCTGGGAGCCCGGAAGAAGGGGAGGAGGTTTGTGGTGGTGTGGTGACGCCGGATCCGGCCCAGAGTCCGACCCACAGGGAAGAGGAGGCGCTTTAAACCTGTGGCTGCACAATAAAGTCTAATAACTGTGAGTGAGCTTTTTTCTCCCAGCGGAAACTAATCGCCAGACACATCCAACGAGCCCTCGCCAGCTGTACTGGTCTGTCACCACACGCCGCCTCCAGGAGCTCATGGCTACAGATGGGTACCGGATGTTAATGTTCTCTCAGTATTCATCGACTGCACTAAAACCTTGAGGACATTCTCTGATCAACCAGTTTCGTGGTGTTATGATGTGGTTTTATTACAATTGTGTAAAGAAAAACAGGAAAAACCGAGGCTGAGCGATGCTAAGATTCTACAAATGTGTTTATGTCAATGAAAGTTAATCTTGAAAATGCAATTATCTTTTAAATGTCACTACCAAAAAAATCAATATTGTAGAGGTGTTAGTATCAGACAATTTATATATTCAAACTCAACCCTACCCATAGCTGAAGGTGCATGGCCCCTCTGAAAATACATTTACAGAGGCACATTTTTAAAATACATATACACTCAGTGAGCACATATTGGGAACACCGCATGATTTTCCACAAGATGTTGGAAGCCTTCCTCTGAGGAATCATCATCTCTACTAAAGTTCCACTGGATTCACAATTGTACGAATCAGGAGGCATAAAGGTGTTCCTAATAAAGTGCACGCTGAGTGTTTATCTGCTATGTGGAGAAACACGAGCCGTTGAGCAGTTTTAAGTGCAGTTTTGAGGGAACACATATTTTTTTTCGTCCTCCTAAGTATTAATTAAGAGGAAGAAAAGCTGAAAAGGTTGAGAAGGTTTTCCACTGGTGTGTGCAGTGGCCAGTAAAAAGCCGACGCACAGCTCAGGGTAGCTCACACTGTCTCAGAGGACGATGAAGAACCAGGACATCTTGTTTCAGGAGATTGTCTGGATACACAGTGATGATCGCTGATGACGGGTTCCATCTTCTTTCCACGAGAAATCACACAGAATGTATTTTCCCTGATGGAACAATGTCGTGACAGCTCAAAATGACATTTTTCTTTAAAACCCAAACTAAAGGAAACATCCGGGGAAAACTACATTGCATGGTGTTTCTTTTAATTTGGTAGTTTACAGTAAAACACTGTTTTAGCATTTTCTTAAGATCTCTAAGTAAAACTCGATGTAATGTAAAATACAAAAGGTAGTAACCAGTCACTAGTTTAAAAAACACCTCCGTATGTTCAAACATCAATGTAAAGCACATTTCTGTAAATACACAATCATTCTGAATATTTGCTCTAAATATATCATATACTGAATCATTCCAGGGGGAAGAGACGTGGTCCTTGTCTTCTTTCAGAGTATATGAAGTATATTTACCTCCCAATGTACAGAGCATGTACTTTATGGTGATCTAAAGACATTGTGAATTGTAGTCTTATTTTTTGGGGGGTCAAATTATTGCTATTAAAACTTAGGTTAAGTGACAAGAAAACCTTTTCTCATGTTGATAAGCAAACTGGTGCGTTCATCAATTTTCCGTGAAGAGTTCACCCCCCTGCTTTCAATGTTTTTATCCGGGAGCTGGCAACCTGTTATACCAAACTAAAGGAAACGGTGACACACAAAGGTCTCTGTGATGTTTCCTTTATGTTGGCAGCAATTTTATATGTACTGTAAATGCTTTAAATCTAAAGAGCTGCCCTGCCAGATCCCCACGACTTACAGGCCACGAGCGGGAGGACTCTTTAAAGTGTAAATCAACACGATAGGGTAGCAGTAGGTGTTTTGGCTTTCACACAGAACATTTCCAAGCAAATTCATGAAAAGTGTGGCGTTTATTTTCTCTCAAAATTCACATAAGGTAATCACTGTTTGCCACACTCTGGGCAATTTCTTCACCAGTTTATGAGGCGGTGACCTGGAAAGGTTATCGACAAACACTCCCATTCAACTGCTGTAGCGTTTCCAAGTCATGGCAGGAACTGATCAAATTGATACGAAGGTCAGCTAATCTGAGAAATGTCCATCACCATCAAACACCGTGATGAAACTGGCTCTAATGAAAGAGAAGGAAGGCCGAGAGAAAACTTCAATTAACGGAGCATGTCAGTGAATCCCGGAGTTCGAGTAGCAGACGGATCTCGAGTTGAAGAGTGAGGAGGAGGCGGCGTGAATTGGTGCTTAATGGGCAAAGTGCTGCAAAGAAAAACAACAAGAGGAAGGAAATTTACTACTTGAAATCGACAGTGAATCTTTGTGTAGGGGGACGGGGACCCAGTAGGAGAATGATGGTTTGAGATGAGATGGACCACAGAGTGAGGAAAAGACCGTTGGGAGAATGTCCTGGGTGACTGCTTTCTGAAGCCGGTTGAGAAAGTAGGCCTCTTTTAGAAACATGAAATATGAAACATTTTGTGCTTATGAATTGTTACAGAATTCAATTTGGGTTATTTCCGAGTTTAGCGGTCTTTGGTAGGGGGGGGGTAATAGAAACAAGGAAAAACATTGAAATTGGAAGTTTTAAAACTTTTAAACTGCTTCAGCGCTGTGTATTTGAGGCAGCGCCAAAAACACAGACTTTACCCAGGTTCACTTTAAAATGGCTAAGAGTACATAAATGTGAAATTAAATACAGTCATGCAAATTATTTTACAGCTCAAAAAAAACCATTTCAGTGTGAATTGAATTACTCTACTTCTACTTTAGTTTGCTGCACAAACCTCATTTTGTAACAGTGGTAGCATGTAGCTCCAACACAAACTTAACTCGAGCACTTTGGGTAAAAAGAATTTGGTTATTTCCCACGTGGGTCATAAAGCAGCGAATCAGCGGTTTAGTACAGTTTTTATGGGTCGCAGTTGATTTACTCTTTAAACCAATAAGTGCGAACACAAGTCCTCTCCTCGCTTCAGTTTCCTGTGGTGGCTTTTGGGGGAAACCCCCATCTGGTGGTTTACTTTGTCTGTATAATGCTTTTATGGCTGTTTGTACATTCTCTTATATTGTATGTATGTATTTAATGTAACACAACCCTTTTTCGAAAGCTGACACGGGAACATCGCCTGGCACAGTACACGGCTCGTATGACTTTTTAAATGAAACGTTCTAAAGATAAATCAGAAGCTGCTTGTGTTGATAATAAACTGTAATGCTAATAAACACCTGCTGTTGAAGGAGTGTGCCCTGTGGTTTATGAGAATACGTCATTCAGGGGAGTTACTCAAAGCAGTTTGACATTTTATATGTTATTATATTATATATACACTTAGGAACTCTCCTCACTCAGGAAATGCAAGGACAGTGATGTTCCTATTTATAAAACTAAGTACATTAACTTTTTGGAAGAGTTGCACAGCAAAAATGAAAGAAAAACAAACTGTAGGCACATGTTGCTTGATGTTATATCAGCTTCACAATTGTAACTTCACATTAACAACCTGCATTCACATTTTCAACTTTGAAAAAATGCTTTCTTGAGACTGTTTGTGGTTTTTATAGTGAAAAATACAAATTGGATTACGTATTTTCACTGCGTTTTGGGGTCCAAAACAAAGATATAGGGAGTGACGGTGAAAAAAGAATAGTCTGGTCCTCCAGGCGATGTTAGCGAGATAGCAAACTACATTATGTGGTACACTAGGACACAAACACTGAAAATAGCCCAGGTCTTCTAAAGGTTAAGTCACTTAAAGACACTTATCTGTGTCTGGGTTGTTTTTATCCACAGGTTCAACCACTAAGCCCAATATTCTTGGAAACTCAGTGTATCACACTTGGGAAAGTTTCAAAATTAGTTGTGATGGCACAAAATCCTGCAGATGTGTCTAAATCAGAGAACCCCCCCCCGATAGCAGATACAAAAAAATGAATCTCTGCCCGCACATCATTCTGCTCAGTGGATTTCTAACAGAGTTTTATCTATTTAAGTGAGCATCAGTTTGGGACACCGGAGATAGCCCCTCCCACTGGTGCTGTGCAGCCGACGTCAGGCGGTAACCACGGCAACACAGATAGAAGCTCCACATATCATTTATCCCGATGTCGATTCCAGTGGAATGGAACACGGAGATCAGAACATGAGAGCTGACCTAGATCTGGAGAGGCAAATCGTAAGGAGTCAGAGAAATGAGCCACATGGACGAAAAGCTCAGAGTCGATCACAGACGTAATTATTAGATGTTATTATCATTTCAGAAATTGACTGGGTCGTCTTGTCCTGGTCAGAATGGAACACATCGTCTTTTACACTCTGACCTGAACAGACACAAACTACTGCATCGCACACAGTTGTAATACAAGATTTTAAAAAATGGCAGTCACATGGTATTTAGCAGTAACTCGCCCTGGGAGATGTGGAGAGGCAGTGCGTTGCCATGGCAAAGGTGTGATCATTGTCAGAATAACTGTCTTATTATGAAGAGGAATAATCATCAGCAGCAACGCGAAATTTTAACACACACACACCATCATAAACACATGTCATTGTATGAATCAAAAACCAAAAGTGTGTAATTTCCATAATACACACACACTTATGTTCTAACTACTACAATTATATTTTCTATCACATTTTAATCTGTTCTATAGTACCATATATTCGCATAATACAGCCGCCTAATACTATTACTGTAATAATAACCCCGACACCCACAGTTGGATTTCCTCACTAAGGAACCTTGTGGAGAAATCTCTGAGTCTCTGATTTCACTTTCAACTGTCAAATTCAAAAAACAAAAAATAAAATGCCCCAAAAAAAAGCAGATCTCATGTCACATTGTCCAAGTGCAACAATGAGCTGAAGCAAGAGTTGTCTTTAGATCAGCATCTCACTGGGAGTGATGCAACCGCAAGTCAAGTCTTGTGTCTGGTAATGACATCATGGGCTTTGTGCAAGAACCAGTCATACCAACAGAAAAATAATTGTTTCTACAATTCCCTCTTGGGTGCAAACTGAATTCCAAAGTAATCATAATAATGACAACTGTATTTATAGAGCACTTTTCAAATTCTAAGTTACAAAGTGCATAAAACCGTCAGCGAAGCAAAAATCAAGGAATCACAAATATTAAAACGCACACATAACTGTTTTATGGGTTTAATCTTTTCATATTTGATGACGTTTGATGTATTTTATATTTTAATGTGTGCTTTTGATGTGCATTTTATATAACAGTGTTTATAAATATGTATCTGCTGCAAAGAGCTGCAGCAGCAGAAAAGAAAAGTGGTTGAGCCATGAAGTGCATTATTTATTCAGTTTTTCCATCCTATGTAAAGTGTTTTTAAAAGATTTTGAGGCGGCTGTACAAATAAAATGTATTATTAATATCTCCTGTTACGTGTGGCCAATGGTTAGAGCCTCAGATCGGAGCCACACATGCTAAAGTCTCCTCAAGTGTTAATTGAAAAGGACGAACCCGTGTGAGCGAATGGACCGGACCCAAGAGAGATGACGACTTCTGCAGCATAAATTCAGTCTGAAGTGGGGATGAGATGAGCAGAGGAAAGTGCTCCTTCATCTCAGCAGACACACAAACTCTGACCCCACGGAATCACACACTGGGGAGGGAGGTAGTCGGCTCCATGACAGTTACAGGGCCAAGGCTTTTGTTCAGGGGCAGCATGTTTCTTTCTTCTCTATGAATGAATGAAGCAGGATATGTTTGAGCTGCACTTAGGGCGGTTTTGCTTTAATATAAAAAAAAAACAAGTGTCTGAAGTTATTGTGTCCTTTTTCTCTTTTACACCAGACCAGGATCTCTCATTATAACCTGATCCAAGAGTCTTGGCAAGCGTGAAAATATATTTTTCTCTCTATCAGTGCATTAAAACTCATGGGTGATCCACAGAGCCCGGTTTGAGTGACACATCCACGAGTGGGAAGACGAATCAGACACTGAGACACTTCACACGGACTCCTAATACCACGAGACAGGACTTCACAACGCTGGGAAATGATCACAGCGGCCATTATTTGAGTCTGTGTTATGATTGTGAGATAAAAGATAATCACCAGCCTGATTCCAGACCTCAGAATGGTTGATCCCGTTCCCAGTGGGTCCAACCAGTGGCTCAGAGAGAGGCCTGCGAGCACGATTCCATTTGACAGGCGGAGGAGTGTGCTGTCTTTCTCCAACACTTTCTTCCCCAAAACATAAGTGACCTCTTTGACTTTAAGTGTCTTCTATGTGCTCTTATCTAAAACCCCGAGCGCAGAAATGTAGAACAAAGGCTCATTAAATTTTGACAAGGCCGAGCTCATTAGTAAATGAGCTAAAATGTCCTGTGGGGCTCCATCGTGTGAGAGTCTGTGATTTCCCTGCCAGGCTTTCTCTGAGGCCTTCTCCACGAGGGGCTCATCCCTGCAGCGTCACGTTCCACTACTCAGAGATCCCTCTGTAAACTCCTCATCTCTCTTTCTCTTCTAACTGCACATATTATATTTATTTATCACTTCATTCATGCATGATGTTACCCTCTGCTGCAGATAGCAAACGGATGTGGGCAGTGATGCAAAACTTCCAGCCTTCACAAAATGGCTGTGAGCTTGAAGTTGCCCACTTGCAAAACAGAAGCTAAGGCTCAACTTTTCCAAAACAAATTCGGCCATCATGCGGTGATCTAGGCGAGGTGTAATCTGGAATTGAATCTAAAATGGCCCATGTGTTACATGCTGAATTTGTGTTTGTGTGTAATCACACTGGTGTTTGAGGAAATAAGATTAAATCCTGCTATGTAGAATATAGAAATAAAGAAAATAACCAAAATTGATGCAGTGATCTAAGTTTGTGAAACAATACAAAATTGTTATAAAAAGTGGCAAAGATATAACCCCATCTCCTAACCATAAACAAGGGGGAAAAAGGTAAATTTGTGATTATTATTATCATTTTTCATCATCTCATCGGTGTGTTATTTATTTAATCTTTCATTCTTTTGTATTTGTGTGTAAGTGTGTATCTAGACTTCCATTGCACCATATGTAATTCCTTTTCTTATTTTATAATTATCAAAGTGTTGTCCAACAGTCGTCCTCTACGTTTCACAGAAAGCATCATCATCCTCTTGCATCGTCCTGTGAATCTGCCTTTTGACCAGTTCCAGTCGAGTCAATGCAGCGACTTGTCCCACTTTCAAACCTCAAACTAGACCAAACCAGCTGTGACGAGTCGGACTGGACTTAAGGGGAGAGTGGAGCGAAAAGGTCCACAGCTGGAAACCAAGCCTGCAGAGTGCTCTAAAGCCATGTACTTTTTATATTAGCTAGATTCCCTGTAATGACTAGGTATGACTCAGGGAAAATATCTTTCTCCTGATTTAGTAATAGGCTACATGTATGAAGGGGATTTGCTCAAATAGACATTAAGGATCAAATAGTTATGGCCTCACAGTTGTTTGTCTTCAACAGAGGTATGGTGTAAAGATATGCCCAGAACATATCAAGGTCACGTGATGATTGGCATATTAAAAAAAAATAAAAAGAGTAATATGTTATATGTGAGGTCACAGTTACCCTGACCTTTGAAAGTCTTATTAGTTTGACCCTGAGTTGTTTCAACTGAATTTGAAGAATTGTGCAGCTGAGGAGACACACAACTGGAAAACACACATCTGCAAAAAACGCCCCAACACAACAGTGAGTAATTCAATTCATTTCATGGTCAACCTTCATTTCTGCTGTGATTGTGCATCCGTTGTGTGGTCTCTGAAGTTGTGATCACCGTTACCGCGTTTGAAATGTCTCGAGTACGTTGGAACAGCCCTCGAGGAGCAGACAGAAAATATAAAATCAAAAGCACAACCAAGAGAGTGAACTTAAAGGAGAATATTACGAGAAAGGAAGTTGGGAAAATCACTCGACGGCGAATGGAAAAGGTCACAAACATCTGGATCAACAACACAAGCGGCGCCTCAGCCAGACGCGAGTCGACGGCTGATATTAAGACAGCGGAATAAATCTTCAGCGGGAAGTCGTTTATTTATTGATGAAAGCTTTCTTCTCCCACCTACATCAAAGGCATGACTGACGGATTCTAGGTGTGTGTAGGTGTGTGTAAAACGTGTGTGTGTGTGTGTGAGATCGACTGTGCGGCGGAGAGACAGGCAAATCAGGTCATTAAAACGAGTTCAAAGTCACATGACACCGTATCATTGAGATCTCAAGCGACAGAACTTAGCGTCACGGTGAGAAATGTGTCAGCCTTTAATAATAAACAAATAATAACAGTGATCGGTGTAATATTGACGTCACAGGTACAGCAGCTCAACAAGCAAGAACATTCAGAAACCGGATCAAAGAGATTCACAGAACATAAATGCTTTATTTGTCCTTCGAGGATAAAAGTCGATTCTGCTTTTTTCATACAATCGTGAGTTGCTCAACTAAGTTATCAGTGGCTGTGTTAATTCATGAGAGATCCTGTAGTCCTGCGGTATCCAATTTCACTTATTCATAAAAAGTTTGTTACAGCTACAGTAGAAAAAAATTGTCAAAACATATTAGCAACATTCAAAATGAAAGAAATGTAATGGATTACGAAGAGCTGCTGGGGTCCTAATGCAATTTTGACAGTGGTGGTGAGATTTATAGAAGAGGACGGTGTTTATTGAGCCCCAATCAGCTCCAGCTCTCCGACATACAGTTACAAAAAGTTTGTCTGCTACCAACACATCCCAGATTAATAAGATAATTCCAGACCCAAAGCAAACACGAGCTGAGACAACCTGGAAATTAAAATAGCTCTCGTCTCCAGCACGGAGCGGGTGCCCACGTGCATTTATTCTATTAAAGATTCGGCAGTGAAGGCTCAGATATTGAGAACGCCCTAGGCCAACATTTTCCACATTATTTAAAGTGGATGGTGGTGTAAAGGAAGATTAATAAAGCAAATATCCCTTCGATTTAGAAGCTGTGATCGGTTGGTCATAAAGCTACAGGTCACACTCGCTTCTGAGGAAGGCACAGAAATAAGTGAATGGGAATCAGGCTATGAATCTCTAAGTGTTGGGGCCACTGTCCAGCTGTCAGACCCACAACTGCTTCTGACAGTTATTGCTTTGTTACTATTTTTGGGGGGTTAAGAAGAGAAGAATATAAAAGTATCACAAAGCAATAAAGATAACAAGATTAAACTGGAGAAACAGGGGCAAACGTTTGTTACAAATCAATAAACATAAGTACTGGACAGAGCCCAAGAAGATGTTTCTATTCTTTAAAAGTAAACAGCTCCTGTTGTACAGTATTGTATTGGAATTGGCTACAATTCACCAAGAGGGCGCTCATGAGACAGTCCTTAACGACCTGAAATACTTATCTACACCTGCCTCAACAAAAAAAGATATATAGAATATCGATCATATAGGAACATGAATTAAATGAAGGATCCAGATATAAATCAGGCTAATGTAGAAGCTGCTAACTGATTATGATGGAGTTAATATCTATATTCCACATACATACATACATAAAAACGCTCGGGTGAAATAAAAATGCGAATGCGTATTGTTTAGCTTGAAGGCACAAATGCAGAAATCTGTTTCTACATCAAAACGATGATGCCAAATTAAAAAAAAGGTATATCATTGAAGTTACATTTTGGGTCTACAGCTATTGTTCATTTTGGAGAACATCACGAGCCCCCCCTTCACAACCAATCAGTTATTAACTGCTTGTGACTGCAGCTGAGGCCAAGGAGTTCCTTCTCCTGGACGGAGACTGAGGGACCTCCAGCTGTGAACTCGTCAGTCGGGCCTTTGTTTGCTCTCTCGGTTTTCCCTGGCACGGTTTGGAGACAGAAATAGTCTGTTGACACTCTGCGTCGTAGAGAGCCCTCTTCAATGTGCCCGTCCGGGTTCTCGAGCCGGAGCTCGGATCACAATGCCCCCAACTTCCAAACCGATACTTACAGTCAGCTGGAAGAGAGAGAGAGAGAGAGAGAGAGAGAAGGGATGCAGCTTTTCAATTGTTCAATTTTCAGTTTCTGTTTGCAGGTTGGAGCTGGTGTATCAGAAGCTGTAGATACACAGGACAGTAAAAGCAGATACATTTTTAACATGCTTCTAAGGTTGTGGATCAACATTATTTAGTTTTTACCTGTCAAACATAAATCAATGTCCTCTAAAAATAACCTGTTTTAACATTTCACAGTTAAATCCGGTGTAGCTTGTATAAGTCTACCATCAGTCTTTAATCCATCAAGGCAGCTTTTACATTTTCCATCAACTTCTATCTCATTCTGAAATTAAATTTCGATTCACATTCCTTTCTTTGAGACTTATTGTTGTATTATCTTCCACTCTGTCCTGTCTTAGCTGTTTATTAAAAGCTCAAACTGACCTTGGACCATGGAATCATCACACATATGCCTGCATGCTACCTCCATTGTGTTTATGAAAATTTCCAATTCACAGGAGGCACTTTAAATAACTCGCCTACTCACAATTAAAACGCCTCCTTCTTTGGAAACCATTGCTATCACCTACATTCTCTTTGCTGCAATGTAAAACCGACCACAATTGTTTCCATTGTCAGTTTGTCTGGTGAGGAACAACAGAGCGAGGTCACATCTGATAAATCGATTATAGTTGCAGGCTTTACATTGAATTGCATTGAATGGATCAAGTCTAATCGCTCTCTCGCTCTTTGTGTTGTTGTGTTTGTGTGTGTTTGTGTGTGTACCTCCAAAGTCTTT
This sequence comes from Limanda limanda, assembly GCF_963576545.1. Taxonomy (NCBI): domain Eukaryota; kingdom Metazoa; phylum Chordata; class Actinopteri; order Pleuronectiformes; family Pleuronectidae; genus Limanda; species Limanda limanda. The sequence continues at coordinate 6,847,677 of NC_083658.1, read as the reverse complement.
TTTCCAGTTGCATGGTACTTTACATTTCATCGTGTTGGTCTGCTGGTCACATGACCCCTCTCGAAATCCTGCTCCGCAGTCTCCGTTGCTAGGCACACAGTTGCCATAGCGCCAGTCGGTGCATTCTGACCCATACTGGGAGGGTTTGTTTTTCTCTAAAGAGCAGAAGAAAGTCTATTAACACGTGGTTTTGGACGAGAGGTGCATAGTTATGAGTATTATTCCAACAAGCGAAGCCACATGCTTCGAGACAAATGGGAGAGATGAGGTGTTATGGTGGTGTAACAGTGGAAGGGAATGTACATAGTAAAGATACATTGAATAATCATGCAAATACATGTTGACTGAACATTCATGTATGCATTGAATAGATATCCATTCATACCGTGACTAAACATGCATATATATATACACAGTTTGTCCCTACAAAAGAAAGGCAGACCTTTAGTTTGAAAAGGAAGAAGAGCTGTGTCAAAGCATCCCAACAACCTCTCAGTATGGAACATCACTTGATCCTTCATAATTCATTTTTAAGTACTTTTTCTTTTGAATCGATATTTGCTGTCACACATGACCCCAAGATGTCTCTTAGCAATACAACTTTGCTAGTGTTCATAATTATCTGCTTTAGGCTTGACCGTCCATTTGAGTTTCCAGAGGATTCTACAAAGGAAGCTGTTGTTGTTTCCTGTTTGTGGACAAGATGGTGACTACCCTGTGTACTTCGCACTAGTTTGATGATAAGTTACGAGCCACCAGCAGAAATCTGGGATCACCAACGGCCTTTAGGCACATATCGTCAGTTGTGTACCTCGGGGGTTTTTTGGGCCTTTTTAATCACAAGACACGTTCTGCTAAGGCAGAGCCACCTCGGGCTGATCAAACCTTGGTGTGTGTGTCTCTAACAACTTGGGGCCCAGTTGGGATCTGTCCTCCTGAGCCAGAGCAGCGTTGTGCAGTCTGTGATGTTTCTTTTATGTTCTGGCGCCGCGCTCGTCTGTGGACTTCTCGCTCTTTGAGGAACCTGATGGTGGATGTGGCAATGAAACCCCTGCAGCCAACCTCCACTGTTTTATTTCTGTCCAACCACCAGCCTAACTACATCCTGACTCCGGCTCTATATTCAACAGACATTACATCATCACCTTGTGTCAACTGAAAAATAACAATATTCTCCAAAATGTTGAACTACGAGGAGCAAAACCGAACCTGTGGCCAATAAGAAATGCCCAGATCATTATCCCATAGTTCCTCATACTGGAAGTAAGTCTGTGGCATTCTGCAGCCTTGGCTCCCATTACTACGATTATGATATTATGATGGCAGTATATAAATAGATATAACAATGTGCAGGACATCACTGTATTCAAAATAAACAAATAATTTTGTGTGTATCCCACCGAATGCATCCCACACGAAGTTATTATTTGTAATAACAACAAAAAAATTGACAGAGAAATAGATGGAATGGAAGGTTACCTTTGTTTTTCCCTCCAGCCACGGTGGGGATGAGGGCGACTAACAGCAGCAGCAGCAGCAGCAGCGGGGGGGCAGCCCTCATCCTGGAGAAACACGCAGCAGTGAGGAAAATCAACATCCCCAAAAGGTTCACGTGCATCACATCTGCTGAGCCATTAGGAGTTCACCCTAGGCCCAGGGTCAGAGTGTGTGTGTGTGTGATCATTATCTGCTCCCCCCCACAACCTCCATCAGTGCCTGTAACAACCCGACAAGGGACGGCTGAACACTGGTCACCTCCATACAACAAGGTATACTGTCACTTTTTACAGGTTGTGTGTGCAGAGCTTTTTAGAAAACTTCTACGGTGCAGATCGAAGTTAGAAAACTTTGTGTTCATCATACCTGGTTTATCCATGTTCATGTTTACATGCTACTTAAACTTGCGATTATACACAAGAGAGAGAGGTAACACGTGCTTGTGTCGGTTCTGAACTAACTCCCACTCTCTCTCTCTCTCTAGCATGAGAGAAATATAAAAATACCAATATGTACAATTTGAACAGGATTGGAATGAATAAGGCATGAAGTTCATTAGCATCTCGTAGCATGTTTAAGGGATTTCTCTGATGTATTATTTATGAAAAGTCCAACACCTCCCCTGCCATGATAATTTCTTCAGTTATCAGGGTGTAGAGCTATTGCTTAGAAGGTGCGCAGATATTTCACCTGTATCCCATCACATTAGCATCTACCTACAAAATTGTATTTCCATGTTTCAAAATACTCTTTTGTTGAGGTCCAGCCTTGCTGCACAGCGAACACATCTCCAGAAATAATGCTTCACTTGGACATTGAATAGAATAAAAGACCGTCAGAAGATAGATGCCTATAAGCAAACACACTTTTTTCACTCCACAAAACTGATTTATCTTCAAAATCTGACTTGAAGTTTTCCATCAGGCATCATTAGCATCTGTGTCCCCCCCCACGCCGCCTCAGGGCCGAGGTGATCTGATCCGCGTGGTGTAAAGTTTCTTTTTCTTTTTGATTGGAAAAAGTGAGCAAACTAATAATCTGTTCGTAGAGTATGTTTATAATAGAGTCATATTAACTGTATCGACATAGTACACATCGAATAGTAAAGATGTAAATTGCAGATAAACCAGGTGGGATGATGCAAAGTTTGAACTGTATATAAAAAGCACAGACAGTATATGGCATAACTGCTTGAGGAGGACTCACTGTAATAAGGAATAGTTGTGTAGAAGCCCCAGAGCTTTAACACACACAAGCACACACCCAGGTTTAGAACGGGCTCTGAACTACATGTCTAGTTTACATTGATTTTCTCTGCAGCTCAAACAAAACCTTCTCATGACTTCAATTTGGTCCGAGTGTCTCTGTTTCAGGTCGGTAACACACAGTGTGAAGTGAAGCTGGTGGAGCACGGTGGAGTGGATGTCTCACACACCACCGGGGCGGCAATTATGCGCTGCCGCTCTAATAGCCCGTCCAGGGACTGGAGCTGGAAAGCAGCAGCAGCAGCGTCCCAGGAGGAAACCACTCCGAGCCTTTACAGGATCAACTGAACGAGCAGCAAGGGGGATAAAGAAAATATATATCTGTGGCAACAAGGGTTTTTAAAATCATGTTGCTGATCACAGAAGAATGGAACAACTGAGACATGACGAGACAGAATTGTGATTTTACTTCAGAATTTTTGCGTTTTTGCCTTTAATTTTTCAACTTGTTTTGCTATTACTCCTTTTTGTAAATGACCGCCTAAAAAAAATCCACAACAACATAGTAGAAAAAAAAAGGTAATGATAATGACTAACACGCCTATTAAGACCCTGAGTGAAGGTCAGAGGTCAACATCATTGATTCCAGTCTGTGTTGAGGGATGACCAGTGGTTAGTTTGAGGTCAGAGGTTAACAACAGTCTACTCAGGATGTTTCCAGTAACTAAAAAGTGACAGATGCATGTGCATTATAAGGAGAATATTATATAATATTTTATAATATATGTCATATCATATTTCATATTTTAATAATGCAATAACAAAGGTATAACACACACACATGCAGAGGGGCCATGTATGGAAATAAGGTAATTAAGTGATAAAATCTGTCTCATTGTTGCTGACGACGTTATTAAGCGACAGCTCCAGTAAAGTCTGCGTAAAGCAGAGCTGGAGCAGCGGATGCATTGTGTGCACGTGTATCATTGTCGTAATCTCACATAGAAATGAACATTTTTATTAACTTTCTCAATGGCTCAGAGATAAGGGTAAATATTAGGTGTCATGGCTGATACCAGCTGTTGACAGCCGTCGAGAGGCAGATGTTATTACCTCCGCCGAGGGATGTGTGTTTTTTTATTGACGTTTTGCTGCCGACAGCAAGACGACTCAAAAAACTACCAAGCAGATTGCTGTGACATTTTGTGGAGAGGTGGAACATCACCCGAGGAGGAACCTGTTCAAATTCAGAGCGGATCCAGATAAACGGGCCATTAAATTCCCATTCACACAGATGTTGTGCTGTCACTTCATTCGTTTCAAGCTCCTCGTCTTCTACTTGTTTCAGGGACAAGCTAAAATATTCCTCAAACACTGACTTAGTAAATACATTGATTGACAACCGGTCCTTCTAATGTTGATAGAAAAGTAATTCATTGTGCGAGTTTTCCTACCAAACCGTTGCTGTCGCGGTTTAATCACAGAAATGTCACTTTAGGAAATGATATCGTTGGACTCTGGTATCTCCAGGAACAGCCCGCCCCCCCGCCCCAGTCTTCGTGGGTTCACAGAGGACCCCTGCATTGGAGGATTTGTTTGCATAACAGCTTTTGAAAAATATGGCTGCATATGAATGTGTGTCAACACTGCTCTCATTGATACCCTGTGTGTGTGCCGGCTGGCAGACTGGCAGTCTGCACTGGGAGGATCAAACCTTCAGAAGGACGCTCGGCCAAATGTTTACTCCACATGACTTATTCTGTATCTGGGCTTTGTCACTAGATGCTGTATATATATTTTATAAAGATACTGTGGAAATTATATATATATATAACATTTGAATCAGAATCTGTGACACTCGTGATGCCTGAGTGTCTCTTTTGTTAAAATCTTAATACTATTTCAGCTTCTTCCACGGACTTCAACTCCATTTGTTGATTATTCAGTCGTACCCTCGGATAAATACTTGAGATTTCAAAAAGCTTTTTTTTAAAAAGGTCCGTCATTTGGGTTTTAGTTCAAGGATAAAGAATATATCGCTGGACATCACACAGAACAACTCTAAACTCCCTCGAGTGACTTCACTCGGCTCCAGATCTCTGTGTCAGCGCCTGGAGGTCCATCTGCCAGAAGACACAACAGGAAACCAAACACTCGGACTCTCTTATGAGCATGAAAGCAAACACAAGAGGAAGATTTCATCTGGGTCGTGATGGTTATTTCCGGTGGAATTAATTTGTCAGAGAAAGGAAATTAAATAATTCTGTTCCCCTGCCTCTCTGCTGACTAACATTAAATCTGGATATAACCAGTGGCCATTTAATCATCTCTTTCTCTGTGTTTTTAAAGTCCGTTAGGTTGAACCCTTCAGATTTACTGCAATGAGAGTGAACACACATTAAACATCTTCTCTCTGTATCCCAGGGGCTGACTCTTATTAGTAATGACACTAACTCTGTCAGAGAGAACGACAGGTTGTTAACTCTGTTACTGTAATAACATCAATAAAACATCATATGATCCGATTCACTATGATTCATCCATGTAGCGTTGATCAGAGTTGATTTTTAACCTATCCGCACTTTTATTGTTATAATCTACAATTCTTATGTATGTACCTTTTGAGCTATGCTTGTAAATTAAGTTCACACACACAGTGAAGATTCACGTTTATCTCCTTGTTACATAGTTTAGATAGAAGGCTTTGTCTTTACTGTAGAACTCGGATTCGACTAATAGTACTCACACACACACACCCACACCCACACACACACACACCTCCTAATAAAAGGGTGACAAAGTGAATTTCTGTGGCATGTTAATTTTTTTGATCTGACAAGCTCTGCTTAATAAGAGCTTTGAAAAAGACCGATTATGCTCCCTCGCTAACAGAGTTTGAAGTTTGGATTCTGTCCAGCACTTTAGAAGTGGTGGGGGGGGTTGGGGATGAGGGCTGGAGCTCTGGGAGTTGGTGACACAGCGTGTGTGTGTGTGTGTGTGTGTGTCTCTCTTTCTGTTGACTCTGTAATTAGGGATTTTGACAGGCAGTCGAGTGGAAATTACTGTTTTATTGCTTCTTATTTGACCCTCTATACCAGAGAGGTTGCAGACCGTTTCTTTGGAGGATCACACACACACACCCATCCACACACATCCACACACACACACACACCCTGTTTACACAAGACATGTTTTAGGCATGTTTTTCAGTTTTTTGTCTCACATCTAAAGCTACTAGGTAAATTCTAATTCTGCGGACAGAATGGACTCTATAAAAGACAAAGAAAGGAAACAACGAACACCTGACCTTCGCAAAGAGAACTTCTGACTCACAACCAAACATAATACTTTGGTCCTGGAACAGCAGAGACCTGCGGGCGCTGAAATCATTGCAAGAGGAACTCAACCCCTGCAAACCCAAACACAGAATAATACTCAACAAACATTATTGACTTGTATAATAAGAACTACTGGGTCTCAGAGTTTCTATTTATATTACCCTTTGTGTGTGTGTGTGTGTGTGTGTGTGTGTGTGTGTGTGTGTGTGAGTGTGTGTGTGTGTAGAGATAATTAACTTTTGGAGCTGGTCGATAAAAGGTCAAGGTCAAAAAAGAAAACATGGTCAGAAAAACACATTTTCCAAGATATCTCTGTAAATAATAGAGCTTATATTGATCGCATGATGTCATATTTTAAGTTACATGAAGTCATCCTGCATAACTTGAAAAATCCAAGCATCCAGGACGATATAAATGACCTAAAGCTTCCCTAGAGCAAACAATGATTTATGATTGTATGTTGTTTATATGAAATCGTAAATTAGTTCTAATCTCGCTGCACGACATCACCACTCCTGTTCCCCAGCAGACATTCTCTGGTCTTTATTTGTAATTAAGAGTTTATTGATAGTTATATAGTATTTAATTTAGAGATAAGACGGCTACCTCAGATAACGGAGCGAGGCAGGACTGAGTTGGATCACTATTGTCGGGAGCAAATCCTGCTTCATTGGGCTTTAAACCATTAATTCACTGTAACGAAAACCATGGGGTCAGAAAGTGTTTGTAGGGTTGAGTTGTATGTAAGTTGAGTTTTATATAAGTTGAGTTTTATATTAGTTCTGTGTGTGTGACTCCTGTATATCTTTCTATGTCCTCTCTACTTTTAGTCGCTGCTCACCAGTTGTTAAGTCGCCAAATGGGCAAAAAAGCACTAATAACATGTAATTCTCTCAACAGTGCACCCAGCTGCCTGCCGACACACAAAGACACACACACTGGATGTGTTCCAAATTCAACACAACCAAGCTGCCTGTGTCAGCAGGAAGCAAAAACACAATTTAAACATTTTTAATCAAACCCCTAAAATGTGCTTCAACAGCCCGACACACACACACAAACCAATACCCCAAATTCCCACCTCTCTGCCACATACAGAATGTGTGCAGTGTGTATAGAAGAGCTTCACTTGCAGAATTTCAAAGTTGAGACGAGGGGAAAGGGCTGGGATGTGGCTTAGGAAATGGGACAATTATATAAAGACTAATGAAAGCCAGCGGGCAGATGATAAGCACCAAACAAAACAGGGTTAGAGGAGCAGCTGAGTGAGAGTGTACAGCACGGAGCTGCATATGAATCTGAAATCTGTGCCTTTGAAACAACAAAAAAATAAAAGTCTGTTCTTCTTAACACCTAATTCTGAAAAACACAAACACAGAAACCAAGAGTAATTATGTGTCTCGGTGGAGAGCGTAAGAAAACAACCATTTATCTGAAAACTTTAGCAGGCTATTAGGAAAGCTAATATCTTTTTTATATACTGTCTTTCTATTTATTGTTGTTTCTGTGCTGGATGTTGTGTGCAGAGCTTTTTATAAACACGAGAGAGATGTTAGAAATCGTGTCATTCATCCTTCCTAGTTTATCTGCAGAGAATATCTTATAATCAGGGAATGAATGTAATACGTTTTGCATTAAAAATGTACAGCAATCAGAGAAATGTTGTGAATTTACTTTAAAGACTAGTTGCTAAAGAGTAATGAGTGACTCTAGGAATGTTTGATTTTTTTGCAGATGCATTTTACTCTTCAAACAGGTACAGGAACAGAGAGACTAAATAAACCCTGGGAAATCCAACTAACCTAAATCATACAAGAGAAAGAAAACACATGACAAACACAAGACCACGTTAAGGCACTTGGCAACTGCCGACCTCACAACTGAACCTTTCTGCAAAAACACAAGAGATAGATGCGATGTCCTGACTGAACTCTAATCACAGCAGCAGACCTCAGTCAATCTCTGTCAGGTGGAGTCTGCCCCCCCCCCCGGCCCCTCCTCCTTTCACCCAGACCTGATCATGCAAACCTGCTGTCACTCAGCACTGATCGACCCACATCCCAAAAGCAAAAGGAGCAACATCACTAAACAAAACCAAACGGTCAACACAAACATGCAGGAAAAAGAATACAACACACAACTCAATGGTTTTCTAAGGGGTTAACTCCATAAAACTAAATAAAAGCATTGTTGATCACTTGGTTCTCTTTGGTTTTGCAGCAGCTACAGTTCAGAGGATCGCGGGCGAACGAGGAGCAGGAGAGAGAGGAGCACTTACTTGTGTATCAGCGGTCGGGTCGGGGGGTAAACTTGTCTCTGGTCTCCTGCCTCTCTCCACTCGTGCACCTCCTCATGCCCCCCTAGCTTTTGTCTCCCAAACCAGTTCATTCTGGTTGCATTAGCCTCGTTCACCCCACATCCTCAAACACACACACACACACACACACACACACACACACACACACACACACACACACACACACACACACACACACACACACACACACACACACACACACACACACACACACACACACACACACACACACACACACACAGTTGACCCACACACACTTCACACTGCAAAGTTTGGTTCCATGAGCCCAAGCAGCCTCTGCAGGCCGTTGTTTTCTATAGATCTGCAGATGATAAAAGCATCGCTGGAGAAATCCCATTTCGGCGTCTGTCGTTTCTTTTGATCATCGCGTGTCTTTGTCTCATATCAGGCGAGGCCGAATCAATTCACGCGTCTCCTTTCATCTCCCACCCATCATTTGAGAGAACGACAAGAGAGACAAAGCAAAGCACGAGGAAGAAAGGGGGACAGAAACAATCTTAAAGTGATAATGCATCAGAGTTCCATGGTATTCAAACAGCTTTGTGGTCAACTTTCTGGAACTAAACACAAAATAAGAGCGTCACTCCGAAGCCGCTTGATGAGACTGAAAACTGAAAGTAAAAACAAAAGTCATATTTTTTTCATGGGCCGGTCCATAATAACCTTTGAACCAATCAGTTTACAGTGTTATTAACAGTGTGTGTAGCAAGTAGCTGCTACAGTTGCCATCCCCTGCTGCACGGGAGATAATAGAGTTTGATTAATCTTTGCAAATGAGCATAAGAGCAGCTGGCAGCGTGTCAAGCTCTTGATCAAAGACGCCACAGCAACTTCGGAACCGGCGCTTCAATTATTCACGAGAACTTAGCTCGCACTCGTCAATGGGAAAACGAGGAACGATTTCACAGGACTGAGGGCGGGGGGGGGGGGGGCATCATGCATTATGAAGTGCTCTCGCAGAACCAGAATCTGAAAGCATGTAACGTCTGTGGCACGTTCTGTCACTGACGTGTGCTGGTGGATCAATCAGGACTCAAACCCATGTGTCACAGAGAAAATTTGAATATAGGTTTATTTCTCACCGTGTATGTAGCATCAGTTTTAAACAAAATATTAGTTATATGAAATAACGACAGCAGTTGAGTATTTAAACTTCTACTGTATATAAGGCACACGTCATCAGTATATAGGCACATACACATAAAAAACAATAAACCAGGAAAGATGAATACATTTTGTCGAACTTCTCTCTGCACCATAGACCGGTTATGAAACCTTAACAACAACAAGTGCTGCACAAAAACAAACAAAAAGGATATTGTAGAAGTGTTCAAGGGGGACTCACTACTGAAAGACTAATTCTGATAAAGGCTATAGAGCATCAACACAGGAAAGTCACCCCCCTGACTTTTGGTCTCAGCCCTGCAGCAAGGATTTGAACAGAAAACTAAATGAAAATCAACACATGCCAATAGCTTTTCTATGATTATTATGATAGAGATTCAAATGTTGTGCCTCCGCTGCACTAGCCGTCATTAAGGTTTGGAATCAGTAGGTGTGTGCCTCGGTAGTGAGAGTGGACTGTGTGTGTGTGTGTATTGTTGCTGAACCAAAACTGAAAGGAGGGTGAATACAGGAGTTGGAAAAGTTTGGGTGTGAGCACGACTGCAAATGAATGCTGATGTATCTTTGTCGCCCCCTCTGGCCAGCTGCTGCATGGCGGTCAAGGAGATGGAGAACTTTTTGTAAACTCCTGCTGTCGTACACTTAAATAACACACACCACTCAGAAGACAGTAAGTGTGTGAACTTGGATACACCAGCATCCTTCATCCTTCACTCTGTGCCCCTGGTGTTCCACCTCCTCTGTGCACACTGGCAGATTGGCATTTATATGCTTAGTTCACTGGGACAATTATAAGAGGGGAAAAGTCGGAGGTCTGTACTTGACCCATTCAAACAGCAATGGATTTTTTTGGACTCGATAACGCCCGGTGTGTGCATAGAAAGACAGTGTCCTCTGTTTAAAGAGTGAAACCTCTACACCACTCATAGAATAACACTTACACAAGGAATCAATGAAGATGAAAATAAGCAGAACAGGATATCTGCTTCGGGGGAAAACAATACAGCTGCTCATTAAGTCCTGACAACAATACGCCGTGATCAATACATCTGATCTGGAGGGGGGGGCGTGAATGATTAAGTGTGAAGTAACCAGCCTGCATGGACTCATTAGGAACTCTACTGTCAAGTGGTATTTAAACCAAGTTCCTCTAAAGGTGAGTCGGTCCAATTAAGGATCAGAACGGAGAGGAAACTGTTCATGCGAATAAACGACTAACTTTAAAAAGAACAATTCTTTGGTCACTTGAGGGACCTTGATGTGGCGAGTCACCGGTGGCAAATGTAAATGTGGGTTAACACAAAAGGCGACAGGACTCAGGATCAGAAAGACAAAGTGGTAGTAAATAATTGAGACACTAATTGGCCTTTATCGGCTGTTCTGGGAGCGGCAGGGATCTGATTGGTTGCCGAGCTTGTGTCCTGGCTGAGAAGTCGGAGGTGAGCCGCCTGTCGCCTGGAGCTCTTCACTTCCAGGCGTATCTCAAACTGATCTGCTGTCAGGACAATGCAGAAATGTCAATGTTATGTCTCGTCTTGTGGATGAATGGCAGGTGCTGAGGTCACTGAAAAAACACATTGCAATTCCAGTCAGTATTTCACAATAAAAGTCAACTCTGGCTTTTAATGTGACGCTGCAACAGTAGGAACCCAGAAGAAAAGGGAAACTTCTGAAGCCAAAGAACTGTTGACTAACAAGATTTTAAATAGATATTCCTCCCTGGTTCGGCTATTGACTTTCTCCCCCATTGTAAGTTTGTGCGATCAAAACGATTCTTTTCTTTGCACAGCTTTGAATCATTCACACACATTTTCCTAATACAAAAGCGGATAAAGGGAAGAGAAGCTCGATGCTAATTCTCCCGTGTCTCTTCCCAGCTACCCCCCTGATCGATACCATAATCGATGCATATCACATTTTACAGCCACACATGCTCTTGTCAGTTGTGGCTTCCTGATAAAAACTAAATAAGCACTTTTGTTCAATTCACGGTTTCTCAAAAGAAAACAACATTTACATTCACTTGATGTTTGATCTCGGGGAGAATGCGTGTGTCTCTCCGCGCTTCAAACGCAGCCTGACAGACGGAATCAATTACCATTTTTATTTGCACTTGAATCGCTGACTCACCAGCACGAGGGTGAACCAGGTAAAAAGTCAACTTTCATCAGTTCTTTTTCATCATCTTTTTATCTTGAGGCACTTTATAGACCGAGGGAAGTCATCACCTTATATCATCATGAAACAGGGATAATTAAATGCTAAGTTAATAAGGTCTAATCCCATTTCGATGATAGCACAAGAACATTATAATTTCTCAAACACTTCATTCTTTTATTCTCTTCAAAGCGACTACAAAACAATTCGTACAAATATCAAAGAAGGTAAAAACAAGTGCAGAGAGGGAAATAAAGAGAAAGAAATAATAGAAAATTAAAACCATTTATTTTATCACAACTTGTTTACAAAAAGCAGAATCCTAAACATGAGAGCATTAATATTATTCGGGCCTCAGATGTAATAAAAAAAGACCTATCGTGCTTTAATCGCTGCGATGCACAACATGTAAGAGTTTACTGTCAAAGCAAAACTAATCTGAAAACACCAACACGGTTCAAACGCTAAATTCCACAGGAAGAACTAAACAAGAAAAGGTCGGTGGAGTTGGTTTTTTCTTCGGCAGCCGCTGCGTTGAATCAAAGTCAGAGACGTTTTTAATAATACACTGTACAAAAAAAAAGGAATATCATCAAACCCTCAAAACTCTTGGCGCATAGAAACTTTTTTTTTTCTTTTCCATATCTATTAAAGAGTTGGAGGTCGGTTCACTTGCTGCTCAGCTTTGCTTTTCTTCCCAGCAGCGCGTCGGAGTTTTGCATCTCGGAGCAGAGTGTGTGAATGTGTGTGTGTGTGTGTAACCCTAACCCTAATTCAGAATTTAACTTCTTCCTTCTTTTCCAAACATTTCAGTTCCTGTGTCCACATGGAGATCGGCATTGATATGGACTTGTTATTTTGGTTGTACATATCTGTGAACTATATCTTTAACTGTTACGACGATTTAAAGTTTGGCACAACAAAGTATAGTTTGCTCAAGTTTAACAACCATAATCAGAAATGTCTATTTGATCCATTGCTGTACCCCACCCCCCTCCCACAAACACACACACACACATAAATAATAATCATCTCTACAATATGTCGACAAACATAGTCAACAAAATTCAGTATGTACAATATGATATTGTTGAGTAGGTGAGGTAAGATGAAGAAGTAAAGCAGGTTCACAACACAACTGAAGGTCGGGTTCATGCTCAGTGGAAATAACCACCAGCTTCATTCCAATATTCACTTCCTATGGCAGAATTAATGGGATCCTGAACTCGTCCCCATCATATCAAAACGTCAGCACTTTGGTCCATTACATTGGTTCTGATTCACCTGAACTTTGCGAGGGATATTCATGGCCCCCTGAGGATGAACCCTTCTGGTTTTGACCCTGTGATATTCCCGTCACTTTCTTCTAAAGTTTCCCCAAGAGGCTGGATATTCAGTGAACTCCTCCAGTCTCTCGCTGCGCTCACTATTCATTTGATAATTCCGCCCCAAAGAAAAACTCTTGATTGGTGCGTTTGGGTTTTTTAAGGCTCATGAGGCTCGGCGAAGACAAGTGAGACGGTGCAACTCGACCAAACGCGGCAGTATCATTAATTCATGGCAGATAGTTTGAGATGAAAGAGTTTCTATCAAGTTTCTGTCCACGGGCAGAGCGGCTCGGACTTTCTTGAAGATTTTTTTATCACCAAGCTGCTCAAAAAGAAGAGGAAGGACTTTAAATCTCTTCGTCTTCACCCTCAACAACACAAGCTCTGTGTCACTGTCACTGTCATCATTTGTCATCTCTGCCATAATCTCCGGTAAACGCATGTTGGGATCAGATCTGGTCCACCCCCACTCCTCGGCCTCCACTCTGGAATGACACGTGGAAGCCTCAGTCTCATCGTGATGAAGATGAGGAGGAGGAGGACGACAGCATCTTCATCTCTGCCCTGCTCATTGATAGTGTTTGACAGTTTCAAACAGCCGTCTCCTGGTCCTCCCTCTGTATCATCTGGTAATGCTGCCTGTTCTCCAGATAGGCTGCCAGCTCGGCGTCCTGAGCCTTCTCTGCTCGGTTCTTTGGCGTGTCGCCCTGAAGGGACACAGAGACACTTTCAGAAACAGACACAGTTAAAGATCTGGTTTTTATTTAAACTCTTTGACCTGTAGCCCAGCATTTACAGTCCACATCAGACTAGAGACAGATTTTTTTGGCTGGACACAATTTCTCAAATTCAAATCATAGTTCAGTCAATCAGTTTCAAGCACATTTTGATTATTTTTCTTTTAGAACAATGTCAAAATGCAATTTCACAGCACACACACACAGGTATATAATACGGAGGGTCTTGCAGAAAACAAAAGGTCAAAAGCAAGCACAGTCTAGGTTAGTAGGAACAAAATAAAAGAGAAAAACAAAGGAAACACAAGGCACAACATGACACTGGAAACATAAAAGCGATAGACAATGCTGAACTGACAATGGGAAGCACAGAGACTTATATACACCAGGGTCGATTGAACACAGGTGAAACACATGAGGAACAGGTGCAGACGATCACAGGACCAAGACAGGAAGTGGAGAACTCAGGGGGGAAACAACTGAACACAAATCACAACACAAGGAAACACAGGTAAAAGTCAATAAACAAAAAGAGCCCATGATAAAAAACAATACAACATATTATTTAGTTTAAAACTCAATAAAGACATGTAAGTTTGCTGTATCACTTTAACTGCAGCTCCTGACCTGTATCTGCAGGATCTCTACACAGCACTGCTGCCACACTGCCGGCTGATTGGATAACTGCATAAATTAGCCTGTGTACAGGTTCCCTAATAAAGTGCTTGGTGAGTGTATCTCAGTATAAAGCAGGAGCACAGCCCACCGGCTGACTCCCTTCATCTGAAGAAGCCTGTGTTTGGCTCTGAGCTGAGCGGTGAATGTCCTTACTCGTACTGAAACTCCCCCTTATTACTTAAAACCTATCTGCTGACCAAACAGCGCAGAAGATTTGTTCAATTTGAGTATCTTCAAGTCTAATGGGCAGATTGGCAGCTTGCTGAACACGCTCCTCAAGACCACGAGCCGGTCCGGCCGCCGCTAAGCCGCCGACAACAGCATCAATATGTTGTTCATTCTGTCAGACGCTGAGCCTCCAGGCTTTGATTCCTCCTCATAACTAAATGCTCTTTTGTTCCAGTCTGGCTCCCACTTGCCACAGTGACCAGTCTCCACTCGGCGCTGGAAACACACATCGAGCTATTTCATTAGGCTCCAGCTGCCTGTGTGATAGTGAGTTTACAGGCTTGTGTCGGCAGCTTTTTCCATTTCTTATTTCCGGATAATTGAAAAGTGCAGTTGTTGTTGAAGTAGCATTGTCTCCGACTGATAAAGCGGAGATAATGAGAAACAGCTGAATGTGAAATGAAATACGCAGCGTGTGTCCTTGGAAAGAAACAGAACACAACACGTACTGTATTCTAAGCGGCTGTTTATGGGGAAGGGGCCACTGAATTTAGAACAGACACTAATTAGCTGGGTCCAGTGTGTATGTGTACGTGTGTGTGTGTGTGTGTGTGTGTGTGTGTGTGTGTGTGTGTGTGTGCACATTTGTCTTTGCCGTTTATTTGGAGACATTCCCAGAGAGAGAGTGAGACAGAGACCAGCACAACACAACTGTTTCTGACGCCACAAGTTTGCATTAAGCTTCCGGACAATGAGCGAGTATCTCAGAGCGAAAAAATGCTAAAACCCTGGTCTCCCCAGGTCATTTGTCTCTTTCTCAGTGTCTCTCTCTTTCCTCTGCACTGTCTCTAACTCGCCCTCCCTACTGTCTTTCTTCCCCTCTCTCCCCCTCTTCTCTGTATCTAGGTCACTGCTGAGTCCAGACAGTTACAGGAGCTTTTCTACACGGCTGAAACCTCCACGGAAAACCCAACACAAACGAGGGAGGATGCAGCACCGCCGCTCACCAGAGCCCAACTCTTCATTTCTGTGCCGCGTTCATTTGTTCGGGCCACAGTCACGTACAGTGTTCCAACTAATCCACATCCACAATGATGCTCGACCTCGCCGAACTGTACAAAGGACTGTTCTCCATAAAAACACACACACAAATAAAAAAAAGAAGAACCAAACAAACTTTTTCGAGGACAGCAACTTGAGCTTGGGGAAATAGTTTCAGAATAAAATGACTGTAATAAATGTATGAATGCAGTTAGTTTGGTTTCACCTTCAGGACAATTTCACTTCTTTCTGTGCTTTTTCTAGATGTCAATGTTCATCTCTTTCTGTGACTGATCTGATCTCTTTTTTTTCTGGCCGTTACCTTTATGAGTTTCTTCGGTCTGTGACGCCAAATGCTCACAATCACCTACTTCACACTTGGCTGCAAAAAACCATCCCAGCGGCTGCAGTCGAAGTTAGAAAAACTTTAAAAAAGCAGGAATCCAATCTCAGGTGCCCGGTTACAGGTCACCACACCCCCACAGTTTCCATGCACAGGCGGATGGAGATGTTAACCAGCGTGTGAAGCACCCAGGAGCTGCTTTCTTTGTGTGTGCACGGGTAAACGGCGGTGGAGCCTACCTGCAGGTCGGTTTTCATCAGTGACGCCCCCGCTTCCACCAGATAGTGGCAGATGGTCCTGTGGCACAGGGACGCAGCTCGGTGGAGGACAGTCTCCCCACTGGTGGACAGTTCAGAAACACAGGGAGAGAGAGGGAGTGAGTGAGGATGAGGTTATAACGGCGGCTCACGTCCTATAGGAGTCAAACCCCACTGACAGTCAGGCGTCCCCCTGCTTCTGTTTGCTGTCTTATGTTTATTCTCTTTAAAATTTGCTTCATATCAGCTTCCCCAGACCCTATAGACAGAGCAGAGGCCCAGCTGCTCTCTATCAAAGCTGCTGCAGCAGTCACACAGAGAGAGTTTCTCCCATGTCCAGGAAACTATTTGAATTTATTGTGACAGAATAAAAAGAAAAAAACTATTTTAAGAGAGGCACTTTAAAACCTCTTTATAATTTATTCAAAGTTAACATTGAATATTTGATATTGTTGCATGGTTTGGATGACAACAGTAACCGTGACGGCACTTACTGAAGTTTTTCGGTGACATCCAGCAGGTCGTTTGGAGCTGAAAGACACGAGGACCAAAACATCAAAACATCTGCTCTTACAGGATTCATCAAATTAAACATGTGAATTATCTGTGTCATGTTGTCAACTTATAATCAGTGGGATGGGGAGCAAAGATAATTTAGCCGAGACAATGATATTTATGCTGCCTTCGTGTGAAGTCGTGTACACAGCGTGCGAATCACTGCTGCTAGGCAACAGCAACATGGACGCTAATATTAGTTTCTGTTGGAGTCTAGGAGCCACGGGAGTTTAATGTTTAGCAAGCATGAAGTCCAGACTCCAATGACATAATGACAGGGGCATAAGTACATTTCCTTCCATGTTATGAAATTACAAAGAAAAACTTCATATTAACCAATAAACCCGGTCTGAAAACATTAATTAGACACAGTAAACCCCATGTGAAGGCTCATTATTTGCCAGTTGAAAGATTAATTCCTTGCTACTGTATGGAAGCTGATTGTATATATTTACTTCAAAGTTCAAATGTATTTATCCAGTGATATTGTTCCTGCTTCTATCCAATCAGACCCATCACATTTTGAAGAAGCAATAAAAGAAAAGCATCTTCCTCCTCTATCCAGTCTGATTAAATATATTTGAGGATTTATTCAATATACATTATGTGGTAATCTGTAATTCACAATGGAGGCTTGTTGGCTGCAGTTACCGTTGTCCAGGATGTAGCGGACCGTGTCTTTGCTCCCCGTGCTGACGGCGTGGTGCAACAAGCTGCAGTCCGATTGGTCCAGCGCCGTGAGGTCCGCCCCCTTCAGGTGCAGCTCCTGCAGCTTTTAGTGAAGGAGGGTCAGATGGGCTTTGAAAATGAAAACAAGATGCAAGTTTCGAGGCAACATTTTGACGGTAACAGAAACATCTTTCCTCTCAAAGATGCATCAGGTTGTTTAGCAACTATCTGACGTGTGATCCTATAAAGCCGACATGCTGAATGTGCTCTGTGTGCCCTGTTCACTCTCCTATATTAAACTGTGTGTGCCTGCAGTGTGGTGCCGAGCAGCAGGTGTCTTCCAGTCGCCTGAAGCCTCGGGCCAAAATGATGCATGTCGGGGATGAGTGTCGAAATGCAAGATGATGGATTGGTTAATGAAACTGTTACTCACCCCCTTCACGTCCTTGTTCTTCACGCACTCAATCAACATCTCTGGCAGGAGAGAGACAGAGAGGCTGTTAGAGAGGAGCTGTCATGATGTCAACGCAGTTTATGGTTTAAGAACATGTGTGAGAGCTTTGTGTGGATAAATCAGGGACAGAACAACAATCTTTTGAGCTTAAGATAACAAGCAGTCACAGGAAATGATGTCAGGTTAAAGAAAACAAGACGCACATACACACACAACAAAGTGTATCACAATGTTAGTCCTTGCCCTCAAATTAAATATGTCTTGAATTCTATCCATTAGTGAAAGCTGGCCAGAGGGATAGAGTGTAAAGACGCCTTAAAAAGCCCTAGACAAGCCTGAAAGCATCACAACAATACTATATCATATGTTTTATTAAAAATTATATCATATCCTTGTTAAAGCTATGAAATGCTCAGCATCTCTGTTTTAATTACGTATCTCACATTGATTGTGTTATACTGTAACCGATTGCTTTCTAGGAATAATATAACAAATGCCAAGTAACAGATATTGCTGAATTGTATAAGGGTACAAACTTAGTTGCTTTTTATTATGCTATTAGTAACACTGGGTTTATATTGAGTCTGTATAATACAAGGGTCCAGTATTAAATCCCCTTTCATGCAGGGATGTAATATTCTTATTCATCTGTTTGGCAGAGGAGCTGATTCAACTGTTTGATCCACTGAGGTGTTCCCATTATTTTGTTCACCCCCTCTGTGCCATTGAGGGCAGGTTGAAAACATCCCTGTGCAAACGCAACTCAATTTAACACACCACAGCCTCCACCTGCCAAAAACAGCATCATGACTGCAGCGTACAGGACATCCTAATCCACACCACTTCACAAACACACACACAGACAGACACACACACACATACACAGACAGACACACACTGAAACACATGTCAAGCGCTCGTATGCTGGAACACATTGAAACACTGTGTGTACGGCTGAAGCCAGGCTGGGATACGAGATGAATGTTTATTAGGCTGACCTCAATACTCGCTCGCACTCCTTCTCTCTCTAAATAGCTGAGTCCTAATCCAGTTATGTTAGGCTTAGTGTGTGTGTGTGTGTGTGAGTGAGAGAGAGAGGGGGGGGGGGGGGGGGACGACTTCAAAAAATCTCTAATAGCTTTTGTGGCTGCAAGACAAATCAAAAAACAACACACAAACCACAAAACCCAACACACTCCCTGAATGTAGGAATTAAATGAATTTAGCCCAAGGACGGAATTAAGGAGACAGGAGAGGAGAAAGAGGAGGAAGAGGAAGAAGAGGAAGGATTTATGAAAACATAGGAGCAATGCATAGACCTCCCAGACTTATAAATTGGACACATCTTTCTGTCTCTCCTCCCGGTCTCTCTCTCTCTCTCTCTCTCACACACAAACACACAGGCGTCACTTGCTCCGTTGAGCTCTTGAGTTTGATGCAGTCAACCTGTCTGACCCTTATGGGAGATTGTGCGTGTGGATTAAAGGAGGAGGTGGAGAAACAGAAGATGCGTGCGCGGCAGGAAGAAAGAATGAATCTGTTCCTCTGAACAAATAATGCAAATGAGGGAGAATAGAAACAGAGAGAAAGAGAAAAGAGAAAGAAGAAAAGAGTCGTCTGTGTGAAGTTCAGCCGAGGCTAACACAAGCTCTGCAGCCATGTTTACACTTTCCTATTCACTGAGGGATTCTGGGCCACCTGACGTATGTGTTTTGTATCAGGGACAAAGATCCACTCTCCCAGAATCCCATATCACCCTGAGCTGAACTGTAATGTGACTGTGTGAGTGTGTGCTACTCTGTGCCGAATATAAACTGAAATAACAAGGAGCCCCAAGGTAACAGTTGTATTATTGCTTTATATTGAATCCTGTAGTAAGACATGGAAGGTGAGTCCCTAGTTCAAATCCACTTTTAAAAGCTTTATCATTGAGTTTATATTATTCTTACACGGAGCATATATAAAGACTAATAAACACAACATGTAAGTGGGGTTTAAATCAAGCCACACACATGCAGGTGCAACTTAAAGATTGAGAAAATGAAAAGTAACTTTGTTGTAGTCATTTATTTCCAAAAAGTAAAACTTTGACATGTTCTAGGTTCATTACATGTGAAATTAATTGTTTTTACTTTGAAGATTACGGCTGACAGCTCATAAAAATCGGAAAATCCAGTTGCCCATCTCTAAATATTCAAATATTTCCCATGCATGATCATTCAAAAATAGATTACATTTAAAATTCAGAAATGTCAGACTTCTGACAGGTAAGTTCATGCAGTCAATCCTTTAGCACAAATGACCAGCTCAATGTGGCGTTGCATCGGAAAAGACTCTGGACCCCGATTGGTCCAGCTCTTCCCCCCCCCCAGCCCAGGTCAGACACCTCTGAGGTCTCTGGTTCAGGGCGAGGCCCAGTACGAGAGGAATGTGAAAGTCCTTTTCCATTTGCTGAAGACGTGTTCTTGATTCACTGACTCCAGCCTCAGTCCAACTTCCCATGAATTTGCTTTGGTGAGGAGCTCAGTGATCAGCGAGGTCTTCCAGACAACTTTTAATACAACACTGTATTTATACAATATAAATAGAAATGTACTCCAACTCGTAATGAAATATTGTAATATTTTGAGATTTTTTTTTTTCCGGCTGTAGGCCATTATTATCAAGATGCTTGACATTTTAGTTTACATGTAATGAGTCTTGTATTTTATAAACTTGCACTTTCTTATACAACTGATGGAAAATATGCAACATTTTCATGATATTCAGATTTGTTGAAATGATTCTCAACCAATCCCATTACCGATCACATGGCTCTGAAACATCTGAGCCAATCGCAGTGAAGTGTGACCACCACGGCTCGACCAATGACGAGCCAGGCCTTCCTATTGGCTGTGTTCGAGGTGGACTCGGTCTGACTGGGGGCGGATTTCATGCGACAATATGATATGGCAGCGGCAGGAGGCCTGAGTATAAAACAAACAGCTGTAAATTCTGACACTTTCTACTTCCTGTAGCGCATCAGACAATCGATCTAAAGTCTTTTCACATCTCAATTAAATCAAAGTACAGTTTCACTTAAGACACAGGGTGATGGGTTAAGTTATGAGGGAAAAGTTAAACATGTAATAACTGTAAAAAACAAAACACAAAACCCCTCTTGTCTATACCAAAGATATAGAAATATATAAGTTTATATACACATACACGTACTTTAATACATGTGCTTTTTGCCTTAAATGTTCCTTGTATAGTTTGTTTACCTTCTCAACAACTTCCAGTTTGTTCGCATTTAACATTCAATTAAAAAAAGTCAAAGAGAAAAATACATTCTACGAGAGCATCACTTATTTTTACAACTAAACCTTTTTAACAGCTTGAAAATTAAAAACCGATGTACAAAGTGTGTAAACAAATAACTGCCAGAAAAGAGAACGAATACATCACAACCTTTTTTTCGGAGAGAAATAAAACAGCAGATAATGGAACTGGATTTCTCCGGATAAAAATGTGAGACGGGTCATGCGTGTCAGTGAAGCTTTCAGCCAATCAGGGCGGAGTTGTGTCGTCACAGAGGCGGCTCCCCGGTGCTGCAGTTGGAGGAGAACATGGTTTTAAGATCGCGTCACACGCCGACGTTCTGCAGCGCTGGAAAAACTCGGACAGTACTTTTAACCAGCATGCATTGGGGTAAGTCCAGCATGCATCACATTAACAAAGTCCAACGCCTCTTGGGTTGTTGCTGCAGAAAAGCATGATGGGAACTCAGCCATCCCATTCATCCACAGCATGACGAGTCCTACGTACATTTTAAGCAATATTTTGTTATATAATAATTTCAAGGTGAGGGTAATACCAAAGGGTCGGAGCGCTGCCTCTTCTATCAGCAATAATATAATAATGAGCGCAATTATTCGTTCAGATAATCTGGATAAACTGTTTCCTGTCGCTGTAATCCTAGATATTTAACTCTGGGATCTCTAACTAACACATTATGGACTTAATTAAAAAACAAGAGCCACGTTATAATTGTCATTATGCTTAAGGATGCCACTGTTGATGTGTGTATGCCACACAGCTGAGAGTTGTTCACAGTGGTTTCCCATGAGGCAGCTGGCTCCTTCACGGAGCACAGCAGGACTGTTGCTGCAGAATGGGGCTGGTTCCCACAGTGGCACAGGGAACTGGGTTACACTGGGCTCACAACAACCAAAGCTGGAATCATAAAAACTCACCACCACGACAGACACGACTGGAGACAATGCAAGCGCAGACGCAGATTGCGGCGTGGGAGAAATGTACGTGTTCCCGAGGAGAACAAAAGCACGGCAACACTGACAGACAGGAACGAGGGCTCGCACACACACAGAGACTCCCAGCATGCACTGCGAGCGCGGGGAGACAGAAGCTGGGACGATATGTGTCAGAATAAAAGCGTTTGTCTGGAGGAACAGATGCTGTCTTACATCTCTGTCCCCCCCACCTTTCAGGTTCGAATCAGGCTAGGGGTTTTATCAGTGAGGGTGTTGACAAGGGTTCAAAGTGTGTGTGTGTGTGTGTGTGTGTGTGTGTGTGTGTGTGTGTGTGTGTGTGTGTGTGTGTGTGTGTGTGTGTGTGTGTGTGTGTGTGTGTGTGTGTGTGTGTGTGTGTGTGTGTGTGTGTGTGTGTGTGTGTGTGTGTGTGTGTGTGTGTGTGTGTGGTACCTTTCTCTCTCGCTCCGTCGGTGTCTTCCGTCTTCTGGCTCTGCTCTCGTCTGTAGAGACAGCGAGACGGTCTAACCACTTCCTGTTTCTGTTTCTCTTCCCCACACAAGTTACACAAACTACACAGACCCCATGCCTCTCATTCCTCTCAGGATCAGTAGCTTTATAATGTCAAGATTCTCTTTGGCAAACTTCAGGTGCAGGGATGTTTTTAAAAAAAAACTCTGTGATCGTATACATGGCCAACGGAGACGTTAACCAGCTTCCTGTTGCTCTGTGCTTGGTTTTAACCTCATTGAGCACTTTGACACAAACAGTCTGCAGTTATCAACAGTCTACTTTAAGTT
This sequence comes from Limanda limanda, assembly GCF_963576545.1. Classification (NCBI taxonomy): domain Eukaryota; kingdom Metazoa; phylum Chordata; class Actinopteri; order Pleuronectiformes; family Pleuronectidae; genus Limanda; species Limanda limanda. The sequence continues at coordinate 6,824,737 of NC_083658.1, read as the reverse complement.
GACTTTACAACCAGTAACCGGTCATGCAAAGCAAAAAACTCTTCGGAGATCTCTACTTAGCAAAAATCATAAATCAACACAGCTATTAGGGTTGGGCGATGCGCTAAAACCTCCCAATAGGCTCCACAACCATTGTTTTACATTGTGAGCATGTGTAATTATGGAAGAGCTCTTTGCAAAGAATACAAATTCACTCATTTGGGATTATTGTGGCTTTTAAATTAGACAAAACCTGCAAGAATAAGGACCTAAGTGTAGTAATTTGTATTTAACTTTATTATGGGATGTCACCTCCCTGCTCTATGTATAAATAATCACATATGTAATTTGTATTCTAAAGTGGAGTCAGGAGGGGTAAATGAATATATAATAAGCACCATAAATTGAATGAATGAATTCTCGAGGAGGCTCCTCATTATATTAACAAAGTACAGCGACAAATCAACAAAAGAAACAACCAACAATGGACACAACAATGAAACAGCCCTTAACATCTCTAACACACATCTCCAGCCGTATTAATCGGACTCCGTGTTTCCTAACGACTGACTCCACTTAGCTGTTTGCTGAGAGCTTCACACCGGTGTAAACAAACAGTTGGCAGGTGAACTGACCTCAGTCTCGGTTTAAAATCGGCAGCAGTGGTGTTGGAGCGATGGATGCAGCCGGCCCTGCGGAAAACAAAACAGTGACGCACGATGACAAACAGTAAGAACAGGGAGAAGTCATCATCCACTGATAGCAAATACAAAACAGAAGAGTGTGTCAGTGCCCAGAAGCTGCGGCTTGTGAATCATCTTGCACCGGATAAAATCTCCACGGCACAAGCTGACATTTGGAGTTGTGAGTAGAACACAGATTGTAAATAAAGATTATCTAAGTTTATACAGATATATCACGTACAGTATCTCCACTTCCTCACACAGTACAAACAAGTAATCTTGGGTCAATACAGATGCTGCCATCTTGTCAAGGTCCTGCTGTTACACACGCTCGACCAATTTATTTTTATAGCATCAAATAACTCTAATTATCTCGCTCTCTGGTGTTCGGCAGCTACTTCAACCGAGTTAGTGAAAGCACTGAGAGCAGCCTGTATACAGCTCTCTCAGACTCAAGTCTATTATTTGTGTTTGCCACTCTTTGGTTATTTCCTGGCGTGTGTGATGTGGGGACCAGAGTCGAGGCCGAGTCTGTGTTTGTGATGATTAGTCAGCTTGGTGTAAAGCTCCTTTTAACACTAAACCGAGTTTCCCTTAAGAAACCTGCTCAGACTCACCACTGGTCTCAGCGGCATGACTTTGTGAAAGGCCGTATTTAAATCAGTGGACGTGGCGTCAGGTCAGGATCTGACATTAAGTGTCAATCTGTTTTTCTAAACTTATAGTGCAGCGGTTTGGAGTTGCATTCTGATTTGCACGTCTGGTCACAAAAATTGCGGAAACAAAGCCTTTTATATGTGTGTGTACTCTGAAAATACAGTCCTTGATTTAACTTTGATGAGTGGGAGGAATTTTGGGAATCATTTTTTGAAGCAGGACTCCTCAGAGAGCCGCTGGTGGGTGGTATTTTTCTGCGCTTACGTCTTATTCCACTACACAACCAGCAGCTTGGACACATAACACAGCACGTTGAACACACTAACCTGGTGAGTTTGCTGGCCACGGGCGCCGCGTTGAGAGCGAAAGCTTCGGCTGCGGAGCTGTCGCTGTTCACTCGCTGCCTCTGAGAACAACTGCAGCAAGAACACAGAGGAAGCAAAGTCAGTGAGGTGAGATCGCAGCCTGGACTTAATGTTTCCTACACGGAGTTCTGAGTGTTCACTGAGGCCGTCAGCCTGCAGACAGCTCAGGGACTGTTCTGTTCAGAGGATGTGATCCATGTGGCCTGTTTTAAAGGAATCTGCTCATTTACAGCTTCCTTTTTGTATTCTGGGATTCCACTGGTGCAGCTTTGCATGATTCACATTTCAAAAAGGTGCTTATTCGTTCCAAAGTGCCTGTTATGCTGCCCCTCGGTTTAGCTTATGACTGAAATAGGTGATATTAGCTCGGGCCTGCTGAGGGGCAGCACCACCTCATCCTCTTCACAGTCTTCTGGTTCTGAAATCAAACTGTTAAAACATGGCCCCGTTCAGACCTGGTGTTAATATCTGTCCTGAGAGATCGGATCACAAGTGGTCCGCGCTAAGTACCCGTGTTAAATGTGTTTTCTGAAGTGTCTCCTGTGAGCACTTGGGATCGGATACCACTTCCCCGCTCTAGATGCAAGTAATCCCAAAAGGTCATTTGTGTTTGTGAAAACCACATCGTGTTATTATTTTACCCAGTCTGAGTTTACAGATGTGAAGGAAACACAAAAACTAATGTTGTGAGTTAAATGTTATTGAATTGTTGAAAAACCAGCGTTATTTGCACATTATACATAAGATATGAAACAGGGTAAGTTATTTCAGGGTCAATTTAATTCTTCTAAGACTTTTGAATGAAATGTTCTTCCATAATAAACGATCTCTATTCAATAAGGGGACATTTTCATGTATAAGGTTAATATGCTGTGTACCAGGATGCATTACATTTACAGACACTGCACTTGCAAAGATGAAGTGACAACTGAAAACCTTATGATGACCATTGTGAGGTAGATTTGTATTTAAGGACTTCGGTGATGCATGTCCGCCTTCGAGCCTATTGTGTCCTTGCGCTCACTTAGTGGTAAAGCTTGGATCTTCGCTGGATAAAGAATTAAAGAGTCTGAACACTGGGATAACGAGCCTGAGTGAGATAAAGGCAGGAGGAGAGAAAAGGAGAAAGAAGAGAAACGCATTTTTTTTCAGGGCATTAATGCAGGATGAGCTGAGGGAAAAGCAGAAATATATGAAATTCTCTTTGAATTTCAAGTACGTGAGGAAAGCATCGCAAAAGAGAGCCTTTGGAGAATTCCGCCAAACTGCAACACTTGGAAAAATTAATGGAGCGTAGAGGATGTTTCTGATCGAGTGTGAGTGAGGTGCAACAGGTGTGCAGGAGCTTCTCCACCCTCCAACGACCCGTGTCCGTGTTTATCCGACGAGAAACCTGTTGTGGTAACGACCGTCCGCTCTCAGGAGCAGAGGTGGAAGCAAAGTGATGCTGTTCTAACAACGCAAATTATACAACAGAAACGAACTGCTTTATAATTACATCAAATCAATGTCCCTTATGTCCACTTCCAGGGGGCTTCTCTGTACCTCTGACCTTTTTGTGCCGTTTCAATTGTGTAGGGGCTCCACATATGTACAAAACTCACCAAGGTGTCTAATAATCTGTAATCATTTGAAACGCACAAATCCTGAGACACCACCAATTGAAACTATGCAACTACAATCGCAAGCTTTGCCTAAGTCAGCCCTGTGGAGAATCTCCTGCTGCAGTATTTACGTGTGAAAGACAAACTACGGAGAAAGTCCGGACCCAATTCTACGGCTATTCTCTGGGGTTTATGTCTGAAAACAGCTACACACTATGAATCTAAGAGGAAGTCGAGCATTTGTTATGTTTCGCTTGACAAACTCGAGAAGAGTGAAAAAACACACACAGGGAAGTTATTTCTCACTCGTGTGAAACCTCCCACAATTAGTCAGGTTTTCTCTCCTGAAATAACTGATTCTCCGTCCTGCGGAGATCCAGACTCTCGCCCGGTCAGATGTTCACCTGATGCCGAAGTGCAAACTGACAGCATGTGAGGCTAAACTCATTTTCTCTTTTCAAAAAAACAAAATGTTTTGTGTGTGGGCGGCATTCCGTGTGTTTGACAGAGAGTCAGAGAGAAGCAGAAGAGAGAGAGGTAATTACAGTGGGAGGAATAACGTTCACCTCTGGCCCTGCGTGGGCACACTGCTACACTGTTTGAGTGCGTGTGTGTGTGTGTGTGTGTGTGTGTGTGTGTGTGTGTGTGTGAGTGTGAGTGTGAGTACAGTAGATTGGTGTGACTCTGGAGTGCTCTGACATGTGTTCCATCTCTCTCTCTCTCTCTCTCTCTCTCTCTCTCTCTCTCTCTCTCTCTCTCTCTCTCTCTCTCTCTCTCTCTCTCTCTCTCTCTCTCTCTCTCTCTCTCTCTCTCTCTCTCTCTCTCTCTCTCTCTCTCTCTCTCTCTCTCTCTCTCTCTCTCTCTCTCTCTCTCTCTCTCTCTCTCTCTCTCTCTCTCTCTCTCTCTCTCTCTCTCTCTCTCTCTCTCTCTCTCCATCCACTGTTTTTCTGACTCTTCCTCCCAAACCCATCTCTCCCTCACTCTGCCCCTGCCTCTCGGCCTCATCTCTCCTCCTCGTCCTCCCACTCAGTGCACTCAGCATTGCAAATCAGCCCGCCAACACACACGCACGTCCGCACACACACAAATAGCCAAAGGGAAGTGATGCTGGGATCAGGAGGTTGTGTTGTTCTGCCTGTACTCGCATTGTACCTGTTTATTTATTCCCTCTTTTGTATTCTGAAGACTGATCTTCCGGCACAGCATTAAAAAACAGTTTCATTTCAAATCCGCACAGAAATATCGTGATCCTGAAAGTGTCCGTTTCACTTCGGAGTTGTTTTCCAGAGCCGGTGTTCGCGTGTTTAACTTGAGGTGACCGCAAAAGTAAACAACAGATCCTGGCTCTGAAGCAGACACGTAGCTGTTCGCTTGGGTTAATTAAATAACGCTGCGCGCCCACTCGTGTTTACACTAATAACCGCCATTAATTATTGAAATGGCCGCAAAGAGCTCTGCTGCTAATGTGTGAACTTGTTACATTACGTGATCAGGAGAGAGAGCGAGTCACGTGACCATGTTTAACGGCCCAGTTCTCTCTGGCAGTGTGATCACTGGTCAGGTTATAATGTGCAGTGATCACCTATTAAGAAAACAATCCAGGCTAATGTGCCGTTTTCTGAGCTACAGTTGATATCTTGGGGAGACAGTAAACACACACTGTGGTGGCGTGTAAACTCGCTTCACTGTAAATTCAAAGTGATTGTTGTCATAATTGCTGTGCTTGTGCTTTTTCCTTCTCCTCCCACACACACACATACAGGAAGGTTCATGATTAGGTTCAACTGGGAAAAATCTCTTGATCACACCGGTGATCCACTGATGCCATGAGCAAAGATGGAAGTATTGTGACATTGTGATATATTGTAACACAGCTTTTTAGGTTTTAGTAGCATTTAGCACCACAGTGAGTGAGTTAGTGAGAGAGAGAGAGAGAGAGAGAGAGAGAGAGACATCACCTTACAGCTGCTCTAACAGGTTCCTGTAGGTGAGAATTTAATCTGTGTGAGAGTGTGTGTAAATATGGTTAAAAGGATTTAATATGGAGGCAGGGGATGAAAAATATGCTACCCACAAACACACACACACACACACAGACACACAAATTATAGTAACACTCTTTGGTTCTGGAGCAGAAAATATTATCATTAAATTAATATTAATAATATGTATTTATACATGTATTTACATACACCTACACATAAACATACAGTACGCACACACACTGATGCAGTTCTACTTCATGCAGGCTTACAGCTCTAACAGGCTCAATAGGCAACACACTACAATTTGCATGCACAAGCTTGACCAATGAGAGGGAGCGAGCCCATCCCACACTGCCTTTGAGACGATGGCAACTATACAGTGAAGAGTGAACAGTGTGTGTGTGTGTGTGTGTGTGTGTGTGTGTGTTTTCACCTGGGAACGGGGGATGAAGATGAAGGAAAGGAGGAAGAGACAGGGTGAACAAAGACGACAGAGCTCAGATCTGACTGCTTTTCAAAAACACAGTGATATCCTGTTGTCCATATTAACTTTAAGTTTTGGATGCAACACTAACTTGTGTTACATTACAGATGCATTTTGAGTCGGGTTTTACAGACAAAAAGGCAGGGAAGGGTTAGGGTTAGATTGACAGTAATGTAAAAGTGCCATTAAGTCTGATTACAATGCTGCTTCACCTTCCTGCCTGCTGTTTCCACTCAGGCTCCGAGTCGATATGATTGGTTCACGGTGAAAGAAAAATGTGTTGGGCTCCATCTTTGCACTGAACAGCATCCCCCCCTTTTTTATTCATTATTACATAATTTGATCCTATAGACACTCCTATAAGCCGAATCCTGTTGTTTGATATAATATGTGACTACAGAGAATATATAAAAAGGGCAAGAATAAAGACGTAATATCACACACACACACACACGCATGGTTTTCTTGTCAGCTGGACATTATCAGGATTAACAAGTGATTCTTACCAGCTCTGTAATCCTCATCAGCCAGTATGATGTTATCTACAGGACATTTCTCCGATGAGACTGTTTACAAAGAGTTTTCTTCCATCTGCCGTCTCTAACACAAGCGATAACACACAGTGTCGAAACCACAATCGGGAGCCGCAGATCTGCTGGGGACGTTTGACACGGATGTTGCCTCACATCCACAAAAGCCTCCTGTGGACATCAAACCTGTTGTTTCTCGGGCTGATCAACAGGCGTGTCGGACACCGATTCATTAAAAATCTTTCCCCTGAAGCCTCCCTCAGGACTGTCCATCCCCTGCTGGTGCTCCCACACTATCTGAAGCCCCCACATTCAACATTTGGATGGACAGTATGATGAAGAATAAACAGAATGGGATTTTCTTGGTTTTTCAGTTGTAGAGCAGTAATGGCTTTCACTCAAAACCCTGCGCTCGCATTCAAATAGCCTCTGCTTGTGCTCAAACTGCGCTTATTTTGTTGCTCGGACAGTTTACCTGCACTCCAGCTTCTACTCTTCTTGCTCTCACTCTACTTCTTTCAATCAAAGCACAAGCAGGGACTTTAGGGGGTTAAAAAGATATTTAGACTCTGGTTCCTGCGAGTTCCTGCAATGGTTCCACGTTCTGTTTCCCTTTTATAAAAGCCTCCGAAACCTCCTATGATCATGTGTTCTGTCTGATCCTCTCCCTCCCACGAACCAGGTTGCAGGTGGGCCAGACTCGCCAAAATACCACAGTGGATTTAGCAATAGCCTGCAATCTGTGCCGCGCTGCAGGGTTCATGGAAAAATACAGCCCGCGGTGAAACTCCTCTTCTGTGATGTGCCCCCATTTCAAAATGTCATCCAAATATCTCTGTAGACAATCAAAGAGCCATTTTCCCACCATCTTTTCCATTCCGGTCTTATTTTGGATTCATTTACAAACGGTGGCGCAGTCGGTTTTCTGTGCCTGCTTCATAATCAGTTCACTCTGCTTTTCATTGGGCTGGTTTCACAGTCGCAAAGCTTTCCTGCAGGTATCCACCAAACACATCTGCAGACTGTGTAAATATGTGATTTCCTGCGAGCGTTCACATTAGCACTGTGTCTCTGTGGAGAAGAGATAAACTGATTCTGGAAACTGAATTCTCTCTGTCAAATAACAGCTCGCCTTTTTTTTGCCAGGGTAGACAGTGGCTGTTCAATATGATATGATACGATGATGTTCTCTAGTGTTTTTAGGGTGAGGGTTCATCCAGTGGGGAGGCTGACTCACCCGCTGTTCACCAGGCTGGAGGCAGGGGTCGCTACGTCCAGACTGGCAGAGGGAGAGGTGCCGACGGTCGTGGTGATGATGAGCTCAGGGTCCAGGATGAAAAGCTCTTCCTGGGAGATTTCGGATACGTAGTTCAGATGTTCCTGATGAAGCAAAACAAACAGTTTTATCGGCACCGTGCTTTGAAACGGACATTCGCTGAGGTATTATATATTAACAGATATTATTCCTTAAACGATTTCTATAGCATAATCAATCTCATTAACCAACCACAGAAACATCTGGAGCTGAAGCAGAAGTCAACTCAAAACTGGTTTTCTGTCATATTTTCTTTTTTTATTAGCTACATTTATAATAATATATTATACCTTGGTATCAAAATGAATGAAATCCTGTAGCACAATTTATACACGTAATAAATTTGATGTTTTTGGCTGATCTATCAAATCAAATGGTTCATTTGTCACACTGGGACAAAAGTCATTAAAAATGATTAAAAACAATAACTCTTATTCCGCCTCTACACCAGAAGCATCAGGTTTACACCGGCTTTTGAAGAGGGTGATTATGATTTATTTCCCTTTGCCAGGAGAGAACTTGGCTTCTCATGTTTAACAAAACAACCATGATGGAAACTGGGAAGCTTTCTAACTGTCGCATTTTGAAATATGCATGATATAAAGAAAAGTTATTGTTGTTGCATGTTGTTCCCAAGCAGGAAAAAACAACAAGTGTGCATGGCTAGTGAATCCTGGGTCTTAGTTGGTTTAGGACTCTACACACCTCAGTGGTAGTGTATACATACTGAACATGTAACTTAAAGCTGCAGTCAGCTGAGGGGGGGGCAGACCTACCTGTGCTCTGTCGATCCTGTAGAAACGATCCGCTGTCGTAGCTGAGGAGACAAACACAAAACACACGCCGTTAACCACCGAGCAGTGGAGACGACTCCCAGAGTTCGTCGGCTTCCAAAACAAGAGAGTTGTCAGAAGTTGTTTATCTTCTTTTTTTACTTGACAATCTAAAAGATCCCCCGCTGTGATGCGGAGCAGGTCTGTCCTCTGATCCTACAGATCTGAGTCGACGTGTCACGGATCGTCAGCGGCTGCTACAGATGGTGAGATAACGTCACGCTCCTTTATATGCACCCGATGCTTTGCCATTCAAACAAAATACACAGTTTTTCAGTGTGATTACTCTGAAATGTTATGATAGTCTGTGCTTTAAAAATGAAGATCAGGCCTGGTGCTGTCACCAGTGTTGAGGCTCATATACGATGCCTTTACAAACAAAACGATGTTAAAGTCACTGATCTCGTACTTTCATCTTTTACATTGGCACGCTTGTTAAGCAATACATCCAACAGAGGGCAGCGCAGAGCCAAGAGTTCCTTAACATGAAAATGGTGATGGTGGATGAGGTTGTGAAAATGCATCCCTTTGCCAGGTTGAAGTAGCATCATATACATTACTGCTGTGGCTGATGTATGAGGTCACATGGTTAAAAGAGATCGTAAATAAGTCACTTTAAAATAATCTATGTAAATGTAAAGCACTAATTGGTTGGAATGTCCCTGTGTAAACTTTTAACACTTCTCTCTTCTCGTAAAACTTTGAGCTATCGCTTCTTTTTTAGTCTCAACTTCGCGGCGGAAATTCCACCAGGACTCTGCGCTAGAGGAGTGAGTGTGTGTTTGTGTGTGTGTATATTTAAAACCCAGTTTTTTCTGTGTGATATTTTTGGTAAGCTGATATTAATATTCATGACTGTCACCAATAAACAGAGACTGATGAAACTGTGCTTTTGTTATTTTTGAGGCGAGAACCACAAACAACTAGAAATCTGTTTCAATGTCACTAACGACACCTGAACCACCTTCGTAGTCCCCGGCCATCACTGCTACTGGTCCTTATAACACTGCTTCAATCTGACGTTCTGCTTCACAGAGGTTTTAAACCATTAAATCAAAACTACAATGGATCCTTTGAGTGTTGCTCAGACTGTATTTCAGTTTTTTGTTCGTGGCATCCAGAGACTGTGTGCATCTGTCTCTGCCGGTCTGATCTAGTGGTAACAAGACTGAGAAGGTGGGGCCGCAAAAAAAATAATGATCTGCGTGGGTTGTCACTCTGCCCCCTTCCTCATCTCAGCTACTGATATAATGAACCTCATCTAAGTCATGTAATGTAAGCGATGGCTGAAGAAAGCCTACATGAATACATTTTAATAACTGAAACATTTGCATGTCTTCTACTGACTTCTGCCACTTCCCAATTTGTATTATTTTTCTTCTTTAGCTGGTGTAGAGCATAAGTCAGCCCCCCTTCAGCCACTGCCAACTACCATGTGTCTACCAGTCAGTCTCTGTCCAGGTCAGTGAACTGGTGCCATTGACACTTCACATGTGTAGGAGTGCTTATTTTCCTATTTTTAACTTGACTTTGAGGAGTGCATGCACAGTTGGTTCCCGGTCAGCGCAGTGAGCACAGAGGCCGACAATGAAACAATTGCAGAAGAAATATCGAGATGTCATATGAAGTGCAAAAAAAGTTATAATTTAACAAGAAATAAGTGAATATTACGAGAATTGAGGAAAAAAAATCAAGCGAAACCAGTATTCATTCCTGATGGATCTAAATCTATAAAATCACTTAGAATAGAACACACTCTTTCTTCAGAATAGACACAGTTTCTGCACAACAAATTTATTCCTGCTTTTCTTATAATAATAAGACTTTTTGGTTCCAAGTTTTTGTAAGTGAAAGCAAATCAAATTTCTGAAAATATCTTTTCTATCCTGATAGTTCACAGATAAGAGTCGCACTTAAATTAAGAAAATACCTTTTGTTATTATCTCTTATTATTATTTATTGGAAATATATTATATTATATTTGATGTAATAAGCTGTGATCAGTGATTTTAGCAGTAGACCAGGCAGGAAGTCCTAACTACCAACACAGGACCAGGAGCAGACAGTGATCATGTGGTGACAGATCAATGCTCCATCAGGGTTGAGGACAAATTGTGTCCATCATTTCAGAGTGATGCAGTCGTTGCCACGGAAACTTCATTCTCTGTCACATGGGATGGCTAATGGATTTGCTCTGCTTTCAAATAACTGTTTTTAACACTTTCCCTTATATTAACATTGGTTTACATGTGAGTGTATTCAGTGCTCAGGCGCCATTCTTGCCTGAAACCATGGCACACGGCTTCCAGCATGTAACCCTACAGTGATTCATTAGTAACTTCCAACTCACTTTTCATTTAAAAAGCTCTTTAACATTGTACAAGAGCTACTGAGGCGAGGGAGTCAGAGTAATGAAAAAAAATCCAATCAAGGGGAAAAAGTGCTTTGTTAAAAAATGTGATTTACTTACAGTCAAGGAAACACCACTTTGGAGATAACCTCTGCGAGGAGAGGATCTTTGGTTTGCCGGCCTCCTCCTGAGTGACAGAGAGACAGAACAGTGAGATGCCGGATGGGGGGGTCAAGCAGTGAATACCAACGACCGGACAAAAGAGGCCACTGCCCAGGGGCCTCTGATCACTGGGCTGGCATGCTAACTGCTAATGCTCCTGTCCAAATATCCTACAAGACACACAGGAACCCAACCTGCTCCTGATGGTCATTTGTCTGTGCAACAAATCTGTCAAAATTCAGAACACCAGGTGTATTTCAATTTCATCATGCAACAGATTATTTGAGTGCAAGCGTGTAGCTTAAAGATCAAAGCACAAGCAGGGGTTGTTTGAGGGATATTTGAGAGTGAGCGAAGGGTTTGAAGAGCAAGCATTACAAAATCTAAACATACAAAATAAACAAGTCATGCTCTCAAGCCGAAACACCAGGCGCTCAAGTAAAAAGGAGAAAAACCTGTGCACATCATGCCATCATGTGATTTTATGAAAGCAGTGAAGTTGTTTATTCGTAATCTAAAGCCGTGAATATCTTTCCCAAAGAGTGACGTGCCTTCTAAAGTCCTCAATCAACTTTGCCTTAAACCTTTCTCCTAACTGTTTGGAATCTTGATGCAGTGTTCATCATCCTCGTCTCTGTCGCTCTCAGCCCGACTGTTCTCTCTTTGAGTTTCAGAGTTCACGCTCTGCTGCGTCCATGAGTTGAATCAGGTCACTGCCTTGATTGTCTTGTATGTGAACAACTTGCCGTCCTTGCTGGGATCAAGGCCTCCAGCAGAAGCGTGTCAGTAACATTATACTACTCCACTTTTCCATTCATGTTTTACTCTACATTTACCCACAAAATATCCCGTTGAATATCTCCTGTAGCTCCACACACACACAAACACACACACACACTTGCATAACACCGTTGCCAAATACCATTACGTTTCAGTGTGTGCCTTTCCCCAAAATAAATACAGGGGAAACTGAAACGTTCCTAAAATAATGACTTGTAAAATTAAGCTTCAGTCAGCTTTGACAGTTGCGTCTTTACTTTTAGTCTCATCCAGACTTCTTTTTTTTTTTGCATCCTGTCTCCAATTAGTGCAGAATGCTGTAGGAACACTTTTAACAAGATCAGAAAACAGGCAGCCTCCGGCTCGGCTGCCTGTTTTGTGTAGAAGCCTGTTTAAAACCTTGCTCTCTGTTTGCAGAACACTAAATGTTCTCTGCCAGTGGAGTCCTGCCCCCGCAGAACACTGTCAGACTCCTCAGATCCTTGGACCAAAGACTGTCTGTCCACAGGTCAGGGACTAAATGCTGTGGTGCTGGATCTTTCTCATCACGATGCCAGAGAAAGTTATAAAAATCTTCCTCCATCATTTTCGTCTTCTCACTCGACTGATGTTTTCAACTTAAAAACCCTCTTTCGCTTTTACATTTCTCCTCCAATCTTTTCACCTGCATTGTCTTGTTTCTTCTTGAGCGGTAAAACACTGGATACACTTTGCCAATTCCTCCCTAACTCATTGCCGTGCATCAGAACACAGAACACTTGAATAAACTACAGCAGTGGTCAGCAATTGGTTTTGGGATTTTTGATAATTTGGTTATTTTAATTTCACCATATCAGACTGAGACAGACGCAGAAGGACGGACCCGCGATCGGTGCTGATGTGAGTTAAAAGTAAAAGCTTGTCACTTTGCCACGCTTTGTACTGAGGGGAATAATAGGGCTTTTATTTTGAAATAACTTTGGGAACTCGGGTCTAAAGATTGTTTCAACTGCTTGACAGTTACAGCTGTTTAGTAAATCATTCAAACTAATATAAAATCGTCAATACAGATAAATCAGGTAGAAAGAATAACAAAATGTTCTAACTCTGCATCACAGGCTGTTTATAAAAAGCTTGAACACAACGTCCAGCACACAAACAATAAAAAGTATATTGCAGTTTTAGAACTCCCTACTGACATGGAATAATTCTGAAGTAGCCCTGAAGCATTACCACAGGCCAAACAAAACGGGCCCTGCACTGGTCCTGTCAAAGTGTGATAACCTAAGGGGTTATGTAAGTCTATCATACAACGGTGGTGGGGATATGTTGTCAAGATGCTGTCGTCATAGAAACGAAACCCACACGCTCCCCAGCGTCCTGATAATGTTTTTTTTTCTTTTTGACAGAGAAAATGCACACCGCCTTCTCCACAGTAACCGAGATAACATCCTGCAAGAGGGAGATTCAGCATAATACTCAGCAAACTGAAAAAACAGGTATTCCAGTTCAGCACTGCAAGAAATATCTGAATGTAAAAAGTCCCAAGGAAAGAAGCCAAAGAAAGTGAAGTTATTTTCCTTTCAAAGAGCAACGCTTTCATGCAGACGGTGACAGAAAGTCTGGCTGAAGTAAACACCTCGACTCTCGCTCTATGCGTTTGTCTGTATTTATCTAAATCTGCTGTCGGGTTCAGCGGCAGTCTCGAGCCGAGTGAAACGCCGGAGGCTTCTACAGCAAACCTACAAACACTGAATCAAACGCTGAACTTGTCTGGCTGACTCTTTTCTTCTACACCTCCTTTCTTCCTTTGTCTCTTCTCCATTCACTCCCGCTCGTCTCCTCGCACATGAAGCTGCCGAGTTCCTGCTCTGCTGTGGTCAGCGTCGGTTCTCCCAGATTCGCTCTGAGCGCGGAGTCGGGTGTGTTATTTATCAAAGGGGGCATGGAGCCCTCAGTGCAGCTGACCTGTCAGTCAGGTGTCAGCCATGAGACGCATCCCTCTTCAGCTCCTCTTTCTACTTACAATGCCAGACAAATCCTCGCTGCGTCCACAAGTTCAAGCAGTTTTCAAAAGGCCTGTTGCAAAAAAAGTGCAGCTATAGATTGAAGTGGTGGTGTGAAATAATTCTGAATATTAATAATTACTATTTTCTTGACAACCTTGCCGCTTTAGAGGAAATAACAGCACTTAGGTAGAGAAGCTGAGCCGAGAAATAAATAGAACGTACTGTTTGAATAAATAGGATTAGTCAGTGTAAATACGAGCCAATGCCAAGTATTTGTAAAAGCATTCACAAAAATAAAAGCTTGAAGAATGGATTTATAAGATTGTAGACTTTAGTATGTCTCGGTTCAATGGAAAATAGTAAAATAGAAAATAAAGCATTGTATGCATTGGGGGTGGAAACCGTGTGATTGACAGCTTGTACCGTCCAATTGATGCATGTTGCAGGTGTTGGTGTCCTCAAGCTCTCAGTCAAGCTCCCTCCTCCCTTACGTCTGGTTTCAAACTAATCAACAAAATGCCAAACCCCAGGCTACAAAACAGCATTTCACAAACCAATGAATTACCACTTGCTGTTTTGTTTGAATGTAGCCCACTGAATACCCTGCAATCAACAGATCAACAGCCAACATCAGAAAGAAGCTTTTCTTCCCATGCACCAGCGAGCAGGCGAACAAACGTTACATAACTTTGGTTGCTATGCAACAAAAAGTCTGACAACAACTCACGAGCTGTCTTCTCCGTATCTGTGATCTAACACATACAGGGTTTAAAAGTAGTATATTTGTGTTATAAATAACATTGATAGAATAAAGTGTGGCTCATGAAGGGCGAGATGAAAAGCTACCTGGGAGATGAAGGATGTAGGAACATGTCATCCACATAAAGAGAAGAGACACAGAGTTTCCTCTCATCGATGGCGTCTGCCTAAACACAGCATGTGGAGGAGCTGCTTCCACGTTCACTGCCTTAACATGTACTTCTGTAACGGGATTAACTCGGCTTCTCAGCATTTTGCCGAGGTTTGAGTCGTTGTGTAAACACAGTAAACAGCGTTCTGCTGGATTAGACGCAATTACTCTTCACTTGGCTTGTTAATGTGGTCGCAACATATCAGTGAAAAGTTACATACTATTCCTTAAAGTCACTTTCTGTCAAGCAGAGCATTTAAGAAGGACTTCAGGGGGTTATGCTGTGTGAACACCTCTCAAGTTGCTAGAGAGCAGCGTGCCGTAAAAGCACAGCAGCTCTATCCCCACACCACACGTCAGGGTGACGGAGCATAAGAGGACAGAGTCTCCGTGTCCACTGAGAGGTCAAAACCAGAAGGAATGGACAGTGGAGTGAAAAAGAAAATCTTTGAAAATGACTCACGGGAGGGAGGAGCAGGTGAGCTGCTTTTCTTCCCTCTCCTCCACGACTAGATGCTGTTTATTTCAAAGAATCTTAACAAGTTCATCTCAGATTGTTACTGGCCAGCTATAACGAGATACTGCTAAACATGTTTTTTAAGAATATTAAAAAGCACCAGCTGTATTCATATTCTCCGACTAAGCCAGGGAGTGCATGATCTTTCAAGAAAAGGGTTTTCAGTGGCGTCTCTCGGGTCCCAGGAGAGAGAAAGAAGAGTGGGAGTGAAAATGTACTGGATGACCTCGGGGTGGCTTTTCATCCACACTGCCTACACTGGAGCCCCACTTGCGTCAATCTTTGGTGAATGTTTTTTGAAGTTATTGTGCAAGTTATTATGAATTCATGTTGCTAAATACATGTCATCTTTGCTGTCAGGGCCCCGAGCCTGTGGAAAAGTTCACCTGAGGATCTTGAAACTTAACTGTCTGTTTTAAATAATCTGTCAAAACTCCTGATTGGCTTTGGCTACTACTATTATGCTTATGTGTCTTTATTAGTAGTAGTAGTAGTATCAAGACAACTCTGTATGTGTGTGTTCATCCAAAATATCAGATATGCACATATGCTGTATATACCCAATTAAAATATTTGGAAGAACATCTGTCCATGTTATTTCATAGAGCATCTGTAGCTTGTTGTGTACATTTCACCGTGATTAATGCAAACATGATGCATAACCAAATGTTCTGTGACCTGCTTTGCGTTTTGAATACGGTGGCTTAAAGCTTTGATAACCTGACACCGAGAGCATTATTTTTGGTAGCGCTGCAGCGACCAGCGTGCACGGCGCTCTAATCGTTTGGTATTTTCCTGAGCTTGAAATTGGCTTTGCCTACATGGGCGCATTCGTAATGCGAGCGCAGGGTGCAGGGGTGTAAATAGGTGCAAACAGGTGGGAGGTTCATTCAAATGAAGCCACACAAAGCTGATTTCATTTGACAGACACGACACTGTGCTGAGTTGTCTGAATTATGTCCGTTGATATGAAAGTATATCGTTATGGCTACAGCTCCTCTTACAAATCATGCCGCCTGTGATGAACATGAGGGAAATTGGGAAAGTTTATGTAATAAATGGAGCTCGTACTTTGAACGCAGCACAGGGACTAATTAATCCTTGAAATCTATAGCCTGTGAAAGAAAATGAATATGAAATACCCTCTCTTTTGTGCAGAAGACATTGACATCCTGTATATTATTTTAGTAAATGCGGTACATGGTGAATTAAAAGAGATAAAGATCATCCTGGTGCTGCAAGACTTCATTTTGTAGTCAAGATTCAACATCAACAGAAACTTTGTCTTTCAGTTGGATTTCCAACATTTATTAATAGGTTTTCTTTGTCTGATCCTGTCTCTCTGCTGCCAAACTGTGAGTTTCCCTGAACACAACAATGAAAAGGCTTCAAACTTCTGACGACACTGGGACCTTAAGAAAGACGAGTGGATTAACCTTGCAATTAAACCCAGGAAAATAAAAAACCTGACTGACCTTACTCTGCACTTCCTACATCTTTAGTCTCTCCCTCTTCAAAACCAACAGGATAAACCGCCTCCACATTATCGCACACTTTCTAAAAAACTGGTCACAACAAACGCAGCCACACTCGAATATAGATTCCATGAGCAAACTACACATCAATACACTAAACAAAGGTCTTGCATGCAGATGCTCAAATACAACAGTCCATGCATTTTGAGGTAACACCGAGACACACAGGGGAAACTAATCTCTGACAGTTTAAGTAACATGGTGTCACATGAAAGAGTGTGTGTTGGTTCTCTCTTTTCAGTTTGACTGAAGTGGAATGTGAGTCATAGGTGGGGTGGGGTGGAGGGTTTGGTGATTCATTCTCCTCTCAGCCAGTCACATCACTTGAAAGATATGTACTTGGAAAAAGGTTTGCAAGTGACAGTGGAGCGTGATGAAATAGGGGGATAATCAAAAGCAGAGGAAAGATTGTTTGGATGGCTTTTGGAATTGGTCTTTTGAAGTTAAAATCTTTGATGCAAATGTCTCAGCGTGTCATTAGTTCATTACCGTGCCTCTGACAAGATCCCGAAGCTGATTAACTCAAGTATTGCTGTATATCTTGAGGTACCATTTGGAGGATCCTTTAGAACTCAGGTCCTAAATAGAGTGAAAAGGCCCCTGGGGTGTTAAGCAGGCTCCTGTCAGAGCCACCGTTTTTCGACCAGGCTTGGATTTAGTCAGATAAAGTTTCGGGACAGACACCGTCTCTGGGACGCGAACCAAGACCCTGGGCGAGGTCTTCAAGTCAGATCTGACCTGAACTGGGACGATCAGGGCGTCCATGGACATTCAAGGCCTGGACCTGTCAACATGGAGCCCGAACACAGACTCTATGATCCCTGCTGATCTTCAGGCTTCAAAAGGAAGATCAATCGCTTTTTCAAAAGGTGGCTTATACCCCCCCTGAAAAAAAAAAAGCCGAGCCAGCATCACCGGGTAAAAGAACGAGCTCGGGCTACCCTTTGGCAGATTGACTGAGGAGTTCTCGGTTGTCTACGAACGGGGGGTGCTTCACAGAGACTCTTCAGAAGTAGAAGTCTTCAGAGATCGCTTGGAGGGCAGAGCAGGAAGTTAAGTTGGACTTGCTTGACCAAGTCTTGGCTGCATTGCTGCATGCTGGCTGTATCTCTGCAGAGAAGTCAGCCGATTTCTTTTATAATAAGGCCTGAGCCCCAAACCTGAGGTTGTATTGTCTGTATTAGTCTGTTCTATTTTGTCTCGAGTTCAGTGAGCCACTGTCTGGACTTCGTTTTGCTCAATATAGCCACGTCAGGACATCTGTGACATCTCTCCTCTCATTTATCGGCTCAAGTAATGGCCTTTTCAGCCATGGGTCTCCATTAAGGAGATGTTCCATAATGACTGCTCCAACATGAAAGGACCGTAATGGATAGAGCTGCAATACTCATGGGATATTTAGGGTCTGACACAAGACAAAGGTCTTAAGAGTTCCATTTTCTTTCTCCTCGCCACAAGATAGACCCCATTAGAGTTTGGCGCAGGTTTTTTTAACACCTCCTTTTTAACATTTTGACGTTTTCACCGACTTCCCAGGGAGTAAAGAGGGTATGGATCTTGATATCAGGGCATATAAGAGTAAGAGGCAGTGGAGTGTGTTGAGATTTCTAAATTTTAGTTTCTCCCTGAGCTGACAGAGCTCTAGCCAAATAAAGATAGGAGTAGTTTTAGCTAGATATTATGCTTTATACAAATGAATTTAATAACCGTTGCTGTTTAGTGCCAATAATGTATCTTTTACTTGTCCTCATACTTAACTTCTGATATTAAAGGCTTTCTCCCTCAGATTAAACTCATATAGAGTTCCAGGAGGAGTCTGATAAAGTTCTCGAGGTCGGAGAGACTTTGTTGACTTCATTTTGTGACATTGTTTGGTTTCGAGGATCCGAATGGTTACACAGTCAGGTTTGTTTTAATATTGCTGAAAACATAATATTCTTTGCTTCGCTGGACAACAATTTTGCCCCACATTGCATCTGTGGTTCAAGGACTTTCTTGAAGTAAACAGGTTGCCTAGCAACTATAGCGTCATTGGGAGTGTCTCCTTGTTCTACTTCCGTATTCCAAAAGCCAGGAGGATGGCCTACGCGTGCACACTTCCGAAGAGGGAGGAACGAAGATCGACTGTTATAAAATGGACAGATGCCGGATGTTCAAGGCGCTCTGATACAACTAATGTACTGGAAGCCCATTGCTTTGCTGATAACCTGTTCATTGCTTTCCAAATAAATTCTTGATTGAGCAAACCGAGTTCGGCTCGTCTTCTCTTAAAGGATAAAAGAACGCGTTTTCAACAAGTGTCACGTTGGTTAGTTACCAGCATCTGTGGAGGTCTCAGTAATGTCACTGTGTTACCAGATCTTTGATTTTAATTCAAGCAGCTGAGAGGAACCACGTTGTCGAGGTATTATTCAGGTGGTGGCAGACTCACTCTGCAGCTACATGAGCAGTAACAAGCCCATTTTAATGAGTGTTCTAGCACCTTACAAAGTTATAAGGTCTACATTTTCCTGGGATTTGAAATGACTGAGAGGGTGTTTTATTTTATTTTTTTTACCTGATGCTTAAAACATGTTTTTTTGTGTGTATTTGTAGTGTGTATATTGTGTGTAATACAGTAGCTGCTCTGTTTGTGTGTGGGTGGTTTTTTTGTGTGTGTGTATGTGTGTGTGTGGGTGTGTGCTCGAGGAATAGAAAGCAGGATTTCATGCTGGTGGGACATTTAGAGGCTTCAACAACAGACGTCTCCAGCTGTCAGTCTCAAAGCTCCAGTGTCAGGTGTCACCTTTCTACCAGAATCAGGAGGCTTCATTCACGAGTTTAGTTTTTTCTTTCGGGAAAAAAGCAGCAGCAACAAAAGTGAAGCGATCTGAATGTTTCCCTCCACAGATGCTGCGGTTGAGTAATGTTGCCTGCACGTGTTTTGCAGAACAACAGTTTTACAATCTTTGGGGATACTTTGCCCACAATATTTCATGATATTATATAATGTCTTGTTTGGTAACTACAAAAAACAATATACTGACACTACAGTATCTTTCTTAAGGGCCTTTATGATAGAAAGCAGTTTTCAGTTTTATCTCCTCTAGTGAATATCTCTGCAAGGCATTTTGAAAGGTCAATAAGACTAGACCAGTATAGAAACACAGTCAATTGACCATTTAGATAATGAGAGTCAGGTCTGCATCCACTGATAAACACCAATCGGCTGCTTTGACCCTATCGTCTCCTTTGTCTGTGATTGGTCCGATCGGCAGCTCGACAATATGCTGGAAGTCAATTTTACAACCACCTGAATATGTTTTCAATATCCATTGTTGTGTATTAAACCTGACTGCTCTCCGTTTTCAAAAATCATTAAAAGACGCCCACACCAATATTGATAGACATGTTGCATTTGTGCCAACACACCGATGGAGAAGGTATTGTGCGTATTCCTCACAACTGAATAAACTGAATATAAGTGACACTAGTTTTAACTGTTCACTGTTACATGTACATACACATTTAATATACTATTACATCAAACTATGACAGTGTTCTAATATCACACTATTTCTGAAATGACTATTTCTCTATTCTACATATAATATATACTACTATATACTACTTGTCTGTATACAGACAGTTTTTACAGTTACAGTGGCATTATACTGAGTATATGTTATATACTGAACTTCCCTAATTATTCAGAGTTACCATATGGAGAGAACTACATTACTGACCTCTGTTTTATTCTGTTTCCTATGTTATAAGATCACACAATAGCTTGAACTGTTTTTTTCTGAGGATGAATGACAATAAACATTGTTAAAGTTGACTTGACTTTAGTTGAACATCTACATCCCTGCAGCTATTTATTTATACATCTTAGACTGTTTTACAGGTATTTCCTTTTTATTTCCATTTTATTCTCTTTATTTAATGATTTACTGAGTTTCAATTGTGTCTTATTTATCAGGTTTGACAAACTCTTCTTTGGGATTTTTATTATTTCATCTTCATGTTTTTATCTTTTTTGTTTACCTGCCTTTGGTGTTCGCTCATTTGAATTTCATGAGATATACGACAGCGTTTCACTTTTCTGTTATGGATTCATAGATGGATGGCGGGGGGGGGCGTTTTTTTTTTTATTGCTTCTATCCTGTAAAGCACTTTGTGTTGCATTGTTTATTTGAAAAGTGCAATAGAAATAAAGTCTGACTGATTAATTGATTTGAAACATTTCCGCTCTGCCATCCACTTGTAAAAGTCTGTTCTAAGTGGGATTAAAACTTTTTTGTGATTGTTGATGCCACAGAAAATAGCAACTGACTGTTTTGATCATTGTTGTAATCGGAAGTGTGAGTGGTGGCCGTTAGTTTCCCGTGTGCCTCTGAGCCAAACAAAAACCACACTGCAAACTAGCGGACGTAAAACTACCAACCTGCGTTCCCAAGCACCTAAAGGGAGGATGGACAGAGCAGAAGTCCTAGAGAAGAAGACAGAAGTGTAGGAGGGTGGACAGTAGAGAAAGCCAGAGATTAAGAAGGTTAGGATACACACACACACACACACACACACACACGCATGCACACACCCAGCTTAATTGGCTTGGCTTCCAATTAATAAAACAAAGTTTTTCATGCTTCCTCTCTTCTCGGTGTCACTGCCTTTTTCCTTTTCTTTCAGTGACACGGAACCGTGACCTTTTCATCTCATCCCTTCCCCAGCTCCCTCCCCTCTCCGTCTTACCTCCTGCAGGCGCTGGATGTGTTCTCGGCAGGTTTCTAAGTCACTGTCACCAGGAACCACGATCAGGCCCAGAGGAATGGCTGCAGAATACAGAGGAACAAGACAATTATCCAGCAGCACTTTGACTTCACACGGTCCGGCCCTCAGGCAACTTTTCGCTCCTCCCTGACGGTGACACGGGACTCCAGATGTAATTAAATAAATGATGGTTGGGGCGGCCAGCACTGTGGGTGCCAAGGACCCCAAAAAAAATACAAAAAATGACCAACAGCGACATGTCAACTGATATTCAATCTTGCTGCGTCGAGTGTTGCGGGACACAGAAGCTCAGCAGTGTTACTTTGAGGGAAAAGCGACTAATGGTGGAATATTTTCTCTTTGTGAAAGAAAAACAGAAATTGCTGATGAGGTCAGAACCAGAGCTGCTCCAAGCCCAGCGGCAAATTACAAGTCAAGGGGGATTTAATGTTCTTTAAATTCGGGTGATGACGCAGCTATGGAGCTTATTGTGGGCAACAGTGTTGATCCTGTCCACGTCCTCATGTCCCTGCTGCTACAGAGACTCTGCTGGGAGACAGCTGCTGCAGGTTGTTTTCTCTTTTCAATGCCGTTGAATCCTTCTCAAGGATCGGCTGCTTTTCACCAGCACGCGTCTGACAAAGACGTCTCAGCTGCAATGCCACCATCACTGCTCGGCATCACAGCCGACAAAGGAACGTATACAAGCGTCTCTTCCCATTCAGGGATGAGACATAGCTGTAAAACTCCAGCTCTGGAGGAGCCAAGTTGATGTTGGCGAGGCCGTCTTTTATTTCACCAAATGAGCCTGACTAAGCTGGCTCGTCATCAATGAGCCAACGTAGGTCGCCTGAAAACAATGGAGACGGCGCCTTCCCTGAGGAGGCGCGGGCCGGCCGGCTGCCCGACGCACCGCTGCTGGCTGAACATCACACGGCTCATTGTGCTGGAAGAGCTGTCAAATCGAGCGAGGAGATCCTGAACCCACACACAGACGTACACACACCCACACCTCTCATTGATACTAAACACCTTTGTGTGGAAAACAAAGGCTCCACTGGGAGTGAACAAAAAAAACAGTCCGAATTGAAAGCTTTTAGTGTCACTTGTTAATTTAATCTCAAACTGTTCCTCAGAGAGAGCTGAACAGCGTTTCCTCATTTAAACAAGGAAAAATATGAATAATAAGTTCTGATATACCCAGAATGTGCAATACCACTACGTAGAGTTTACCAGGAACAGATGCAAGTCAGTCGAGTACAACCTGTAATAAATCCTCCTTCATTCAGGTTGTAATGGACAGTCTGTCCTCATTAATGTGATGGAACCGACTGCAACACACACTCGTGATCACACAGTCAAATCAAATGCAAACTCAACATTATAATCTCCATGACGCAGGATTTATTCAGACAGTAAGCTGATGATATATGGACTCAACCAAACCTGCACATTTTTAGGATAATAAAAAAGTGAATATGACACAGATCAGGGTATTTTCCCTTTGACTGTGGAAACTCAACGATTCATTCAACTGGTAGAAAACCAGTTTCATTTTGTCCCTTGTCTTTTGTAAATATATATATACACAAATATACATACTTATTGCTTTATTACTTTGACAGTCAAATTATAACCTGCTACAGCTTTTAGAATTAATATGTCAATTTCATTCACTGGCCTTGTCAACAGAAATCTGCCATCTGCCTCATTTTATCATTTCAAATCTCTGAGTGACTGCAGATCAGGAAGCTGTGTTTGTCCTGGTCGGTTGTTAACTTGTAATTAAACCTCTTACATGATAAGAAAGCTGTGCTCGTGACAGGTTTAATCCGAATCTCTGCTAATAAAGAGTTTGTATAATCGCTTCATGTTCGGGGACGGAGCGCAGTGAGAGAATCGGCTTTGAGAGACGACAGAACAGCGGCGCCTCGGGGCAAGAGACGTATTTTTACCATCTCCCCGAATGCTGCACATCCACCAGTTGAGAAGCAGTGATTGATTTGCATAATGGGGGAGCAGACTCAGACTTCAAAGAGCTAGAACAAAGGACGAGCCTTAGAAAAAGATAAGAATCGTTTCGATCTGATAGGAAGCAAAAAAAACATTTTGGAAATAAAAAATAAATAAACATCTGATTGTGAATTATTGATGTAAATTAGGGTGAGATATGTATCCATATATATTTACTTCCATCACAGATAACGTGGGATTAAGTCCCAGGAGAGATGATGTGAAATAGAGAAACAAGAACAATGTCTACTTTACCAGCATTATAAAACATGCTGTTTGCAGTAATGTAAAAGGAAATAGTGCCACCTTGTGTCAACACTATGAACTCATCCTGACTGTGTGTGTGTTTGCAATCGAGCGTGTGTGTGTTTGTGTGTGTGTGTGTCTGTCTGCATGTGCTGCTGCTGCAAGGCCAGCTGAGTATAACTGTTCTTAATGAGAGAGACAGGGCCCTTTCTTCAGCTATATTCCTCAAACATGTGCATGTGTGTATGAGTGTGTGTGTGTATGTGTCTGTGTGTGAGTGCGTGCGAGTGAAGAGATTGGAGGGACAGCTGACAATGATCTCCTTGACCTTCACATCACTGCTCAACCCTCCAATCATTCCCCACTTGAAGCTGAAGACGCCGCCGTCACTCAGGCGGCTCCGCGGCCGCATCAAAAAGCTTTTCCATAACTTGACGAGCAACAAGCAGCCGAGGGTGAAGCGCCGCGGTGACGCATTCGTCTTTTCACGAGTCTTAAATCGGACGACTGGGATTGATCAGCACCACTCAGCCGCTCTTGATCGTTTGATCTGCGACGGGTCAGAACCTCAGCTCGACAATACGCTGGAAGGCGACATCACCACTGATCAGAATATTTATTATTGTCTGTTAAAGCCGACTGCTTCTCAAGCTCAATAAATATTTCTCTTTGACATTTAAAAATCATTAAAAGGCTCCCACACAACACATGCTTGGTAATTGAGTGTGTGTGTGTTCTTACATGCTTGCCGTAGTTTGTCCTTGTCGTAGTGCAGAGCCTCATAGTCGGTCATACCGATCCTGCTGACTCTGATCCTCAGCCTATCAGGGACCTGCTGCTGACTGACACACAAACAGCAACACAACGCTTTTAACAACACATTCATGTACACAACGTACAACATAAAGCTAGTGTGTGTGTGTGTTTCTTACTCGTTGAGGTGTGGCAGTGAGGTCCGTCGTTTGGTTTTCTGGACCATGTTGGCCTGGTTCCTGAGGCTGATGTGGATGACAGAGGGAGCCAGTCTGCACGGTTCTCCGTCCACCTGAACATAATCAATATCAACCCATCAATCAAAAGCATAATAATCATAATAACTGTCATCATCATAGACGTGTATGCCAATGCGTACCTGTACTGGGAGAGGCTTAGTGGTAGTGAGGGTGACTTCTCTGCACTGGTTCAACCTCTCGCCATGGCCGCCAACTTGGAGAGTAGCCTACACACACACACACGCACACGCACACACAAACACACACACACACGCGGATCCTTCAAATGAATGAGTATTTATCATATACTAAATTAATTTATGAACTTGTGAAGCTTTAAATCTCTGGCTCCATCTGTCCGACTGTGTCACTTTGACATTAAAGAGCAGAGCATCTGTTTTTCTAAAAGATAAATCCTGTGTTATTTAAAAAACTCAATTCGCTGCTGTTCTTTTATAAAACTTCTCAGAAACTTTTGTGGCCATCTGGAGAAGAAGTATTCCTCCCACAGCAGAAAAAAGATGATTTTTTCTTTTCTTTTTACATGTTTTCCAAGTTGTTAAAGAAAATATTACAACTTCAGCCGCTGCAAGGGAGATTTGAGAATAAAGACCTAATATTAGGAGAAATCTCGTAGATTTACAAGAAAAAGTA
Source organism: Limanda limanda (assembly GCF_963576545.1). NCBI lineage: Eukaryota > Metazoa > Chordata > Actinopteri > Pleuronectiformes > Pleuronectidae > Limanda > Limanda limanda. The sequence goes on along the minus strand of NC_083658.1, from coordinate 6,799,403 downwards.
ATATTACAAACATAAACTTGTATTTAATGAGAAAAAAAACAGTATATTTATACACCAGTTGTCCCACTAAGGACTATGGGCCCGAGTTACCACGGCTACCATGTCACAGCGAGAGCTCCGTACCAGTGACGTCATAGTGAATCCGATGACCTCGATGTATCCGTCGTCGTGGCGTTGAGGTTCAAAGTCGTGATGCTCACTGGGATTCCCCCACGGTGTCGTGCCCGCACAGTACCTGAAGTTCACACACAGACAGACACACACATTCAGGTTAACTTCATCAAAGGGCGACTACAACCCTCATCTTCATCGTCGTCTCTGCCTATCAGAGCACGGACGTATGATGAGGCTCATCCAGCCATCATTTACCGGCATTTAACGACAACAAAACAGATTTCTCACACACGAATTGTTGCTTCTTTCCTCAATGTCATTACAGCTTGTGTAACATCAGGCTCTTCGCAACAAAACACAAGTGAAACAAGGGAATCAACTCATTAAAACACAGCCGCCGCAGCAGAGTGGAAGCCGCAGCTGAGGTAAAACACAGTGACATTCACACTGAGTGTTTTCAGGCTGACTGCTCTGCCTCCTTCGTGTGCTAAAAATAAACAACGTGAACCACAATTTCATAATTTAAATGAATACTATCCCCCTTTACAACTTGATGGAAAACAGCTGCCTTCTGCTGCAGCTGCTCCGAGTGACGGGAGAGGAAATATTTATACAGAGCCCTGTGGATCCCAGTGAACCCATTAGTCTGATGGTAAACAAAAAGCAAGGACTGACACAAGTACAATAGATGCTGCTTACTGAGAACATCGGCAAAATAAGAGTATTTACAAAATTGAGAAGTATAGAGTTTGTGTGTGAAGTATCAGTGTGATTTTAATAGCACTGGCTGACCTGGGAATGTTGAGGAAGACCAGACACTGCAGCTTCAAGTCCTGAACCTTCGATGTTAAATCCGTCCCATCACACTGGACACAGAGAGAGACAATTAGAGAGACAGACCGAGACAGACACAGAGCAGATTCGACAGCTACGTGCTCGATTGACAGCTACTCACCACCACTTTGATATGCTTAGACAGGTCTTTGGAGCTTCCCATCAGGAAATCTGAGAACGCTGTCTGTGGGAGAGACAGACAGGAGGACAGGTGAGCAGGCGGACAGACAGGCAGTCGAGCAGGGCGCTCTCAGAGGACCGCATCATTAAATAAAGCCACAGTTGGATGCAGTTATCTTCCAGCGCCTTCGGCAAAGTCACAGACCCCAAACTGCAACTGCAACCGCTGCAGAGTTATTGTGTAGTTGTGTGTCTTTCAGCAGCCTGACTGTACCACACACACACACAAACTGAGCAACAACATCACACACTGGCAACACCGGTCTTCATCAGAGATTTTAACTCGCTACAACAATACAACCTCTGTGTCAAGTGCATGATATTCATGTTAAAATGTTTGTGTCGGAAAACTGAATACTAGCGGAAATAAAGAGGATACCATATGAACAACATTGATATTTAACATTAACTTACCCCAGCATAGAACATCTTATTCCTAAATCGACTGTTAAACTTCTCTGGGTTGGCCTCTGAAACGATGACAGACAAGAGTAAATCACTTCATATATACACTTCATATATACACACAATCAATTCACACATCAGTAATAATGTGGACAGTGTACCTCTGGATTCATGGAACTCTAGAGTCACATGAGCATCGAATCCCAGACTGAAGTAATTGTTGAAAACATCTAGAGGAAGCTGAGAGAGGAGAGGACACACACACACACACACACGTTACGTTTGGGTTCAAAATCTCATCTTGTCATATTCTTAAGTGCTTGTCAACAAAATAATATGGTTTGCTAGTGGCACTGACACGTTGACACTTCCAGGTTCATAACAAAAGTTTGTTTTACTCTCCCACAGGGGGCAGCTGTAAAAATACATATTTCACATTAATGTGTGAGCGCAGGAGGACAACAGTGCAAATGCCTCATGGGCCAAAAAATGAAGATATTTATTGGCATATTACTCAGTGAGCAACTTTTGTAGGAAAGACTCGACACTGGCTTTAAACACACACAATTCAGTTTGAGACAAAGTCCTGAGAAACATGTGGGGAGTGTGTATGGAAAAGATAAAGCTAAACATAAACATAAAGAGATTCAGACTCTGTGCTGTAGGAGCACCGACCTTATCACTTTGTTGTTCGTCCAGTTCAGCCGCTGCACTGAGGTTCGGTTCCACCTGCAGATTCCACCGGTCCAGCTGGACCACGGTGCCGTCCTCAACGTGGGACAGGATCTTAGACAGAGGTTCGTCTGTGTAGCCCTGGAAAAGACACACACGGTTATTAATAACATGTGAAACAGGTGAGAGTGAGGTGACACATGGAATTGCTGACGTTGTGTGAGGGTTGTGTTTGTCAGTCTTGTACACACCCCTCCCCAGTTGAGGGTCCTAGCGAGGTCATTTCCTGTCCCGAGTGGCAGCACGGAGACAGGAGGCTGAGGGTTTATTGCCAGCTCGTCGAGACAAGACAGGATCCAGCCCACCTGTGTTTAAACACAAACACACAGATATTAAGCTTTTTGAATTCACAGTACACGTTACTATTAACTCATATGATCACACATTGATTCATTACTCACAGTGCCATCTCCTCCACAGGCCATGATCCTCAGGTTGTTGACTTTACGATACAGCTCCAGGCTACAAGATAAGTGAATGGTCTGTAAATGGTCTTGATCACTTAAAGCACTCTACAGATCGGCTTTTTTCCGTTCACACATTTACACACACGTCCATTCAGCGCATCTGTGGACAGCACATTTTCTATGAGGCAATTTGGGACTGGGAATCGAACCGCCGACCTTCGAGTGTGTGAGTGTGTGTGTGTGAGACCTACCCTTCCTTTGGTCCTCCTTGGCTCAGGTCAAACACCTGTCTTGGGTTGAGATACCACATGAAGGACTGCATGATCTTAGTTCCCTGTGAGACAGAGAAACACACGTGACATCAGACATGACACCCAACTAACTAACTAACTAACTGACTAACACGTTGTTGTGTAACACTTCAGTCCAGTTTCAACTGAGGGAGGAGATTAATGTCGAAGGCCTAAATGTTTCTACATCAGCTGGACCCTCAGATCCGTCTGTCATCCTCTAACAATAAAGTTGATCTTCATAGAGCTTGTGTTGCTACAGTTCTGACCTCTTGTCTTTCATGTCTCAAACACATACACATGCTCTCACAATCATATTCTTCATATTCGTATAACTCGACTTAGATATAAATCTAAAGTTGCCTCCAGCTCGTTCCGAATGCAGCATCTGCTTCATAGACAACGTATCAGCCCAATCCTCGCTTCGCTCCATAATTGACTCCCTGTCTGGTTTAGAATTGATTTTAAGATTTGACTCTTCGCCTCGGTCTGGCATCAGGACCCTTCGGCTTTGACACGACCTGAGGAGATGAGGCTTGCAGATTTTCTTTTAAATCATTTAAGCCCCATTTTTACAGACTGATTCTAAACCTCTCGGATTAATTGGTTTAGTGCCTGATGACTTAACTGGCTGATTAACTGGTTTACAGATTTGCAGTGTAGAGTGACAAGTACAAACACAGGAAGACACAGCAGCAGACCAACATGAATACCTGGTTCCCTCCACTCTTGGGGTTGACAAACACCAGCAGAGGCTTCATCAGCGGTGAGGGGATGGGTCGGATAATAAAAGGCCTCCACATACGTCCTTCCTGTCAGAACAAAAACATGATCTGCTCAGAGACATGGAACATGGAACCCAGGACAGATAACAAACAGCTCTCTCATCCTCTCTCATCTGCAGTTCAATGCATATTACGAGTGACATATACAGTTTGGTGGCACAGACAGAGAAAATGTAGTATCATCACACAGTGCAACACTGACCTCTGCCCCTTTCTTGCTGCTTTTCCTCTTGAACGACGTTCTCTTCTTCTTCTTGCTTGACTTCATAGACGACTGTTAAGGGACATTTGAGTTAGAGACACCGACTTAACATATCCACACATTAAAGTCAGTAGCAGATAACACGGTGATTGACGGCGGGGTTACCTGATTGCGTCGGACCCGGATGACCCATGAGGGCGGAACTATGAGGGCAGCGTGAGCTCCGATTGGACAAGCCTCCTCAATCTGCTGCAGCATGAAGCAGGAAACCTTGTTGTGGTACTGGAGGGAAACACACAATACAAAAAGATGTATTTATGAATGGAAAGAGCATCATTTGGGTAATGAAATGGATGGTTTTATGGTGGTTGAGTTCAAGTTAAGTGACAGGGTTTTGTCCCAGTGATACTCACAGCCTGTTTGCACCAGGAGCAGCTGATGGCGACTATCTCTTTGCTGTGAAAAGCAAACTTTTGCTGGAAGCCCTGCGAAGAAGAACAAGACAGAAGTTCTGCTGATCTGCTTTTTTGTAAGAACTATTTACTTATACACCCAAATATTTAAAAAGGGGGCCCACGTCGGGATTCCATTATTAGACATAGAAAAAACAAGGTTTTAACTGTTTTTACTAAGGTAAGATAAGTAACAGTTGAAAGAATTCGAAGGTAATGGATGATCAATACTCAAATCCTCCCAGAAAGACCACCTACCTTCCCACATTGTTTGCATTTGCCTTCTTGCCGTCTCCGATGCACCCAGTGATGACGCACCACAATGGGCTGAATACAGAAATGACAAGTAGAAGAGCTAATTTAGGATCAGACAACAAAAATATAGTACAAAGAGGAATGAGTTCCACTAGCAGCACTTTTATGACACCAAACAATAGGAAAGCAAAGAACTCACCTCTCGAATGTTCCTAGAGCCCGATTCTCTGAAAGATGGTTTACACCTGAAGTTTATCTGGAGGAGAGCGGAGAGAGGCAGGCAGGTGTAAGAACATGGATGACAACTGGGTTTGGAAGCTGCTCCATGGACCACAGGATAAACCGGAGAAGGTTATGATGGGAAAAACAAAGACACCTGCTTTCCCACGGACGCACCAGTAGGTGATTGCAATGATTTCAAGTGATCATTGTCAGGTATGACGTGTTTGAGGAGGAAGAGGACCACGAGAAAAAGACGTGTGGCTCTGTGACAGTGGAGGTGAGCTCCATGATTCCCAGTGATGAAGAGTGCACAGAAAAGAAGAACCAGAGGAGGTGTTTCTCATAACGATCCAGGTTTATCGGCCACTCCAATACTTTAAAGTTAGTTGCATTCATCTGATCACTCATACACAGCCATCAAGGGAAACTTGGGGTTCGGAGGAGTTTGGGATCGTACCTCCGACAACCCTCTCTACCTCCTTATCCACAGCCGCCCATTGATCGTTCACACCATTAATGTATTGACAAGGGAAACAGCTCACTGGACAATAGACTCAATAAGACAACACTTTCCTAAACTCAGGCCCTGCATCAACACACTCACTGAGAATTCACAGGAATGATCTCAAATGATTCCGACTTGAATATACTCGATATATATTCAATAGTATTTCCACACAGTAATTACAAACAAGGAGTCTGAGCCTGTAATGTTTCCCATGAAAAACTAATCAACGCTGCACAGAGGGAAGGGTTTTATTTCTGTGTTGTACACTAATTGCAAAGAGGCAGTAACCATAGCGACAGGATGGGTCTACACAGGCTGCTGCCTCTCTAATGCGATTCTGACTCTTTTCATTTGACAACGAACAAGCTTTATGGTCATTCTGCTTACTGTTGATGAATGTGCACAATTAAAATGATCATCCCTATGCAGTGGTTTCCTAAGGTTTTCCAACCGCTTCACAAACGTTATTTGTCCATCAAGACGTTAATCTCTCACTGACAAACTTATTCTTAATCATAAGTAGTTTGAGAAGATGTAGGTAGACAAGTCTCTTAAACAATTAATACATAAAAAGTAAGTAGTCGCTCACATTACTTGTAGCCCATAACGTCAAGTGACGAATGCATTTGTCTCATCATTGCATTTCAGTAGTTGTAATTATAATACCTAATCTAAAAAGGTTAGTTAGTCTATAAGATATTTCCGAAAACAATGGCATTACAGTGACAGCTTTATCCCTAAACTGGTCACAGAGACGGTCTGGTGGTGAGTGTGAAACATCATTTATGGGAAAAGGAAGACAAGAGGTCAAAGGTCATGGACCAGGAGTCAGAGGATGTGCAATTAAATATGGCTACACTCCAGTTAAATCCTGGACCTCTGCTATGATACGCCTGCTCTAAGTCTAAATGTATATCTGGTGTTAAAAAGGCGTGTGACACTGATTAACTCTTAACAGCGAAGCAGGTCTGTCAGTATGTTGGATACTGTAGTCAGAGCAAAATATCCTAAACCTCCCAGGGATCTCCTCCCTCTTACGGAGCACACGCATGGCAGCATTGGAGGCAGAGTCGCAAGCAGCAGAAGTCGGAAAAAAGCTAAAGTTTTCAAGCAGCAGCGCAGTTTATTTCCTGTTTCCTTCCCTTAAGGATTGCAAAGGGAGCTAAGCACTGCACGCTCATATGAAGCCCGGCTATGTTGTGTGTCCTGAGTGGGAAACCCTGGTCGGTCGTTGTTATGATGATCACACCAGCACCAAGCATCGGGCACGCCCCAAAGACACAGCCATCTTGGAACCACCACGTTTGTGTGAGTGCTGCATTAAACCAACAGAGTGAATAACTATACCACTGTGATCGACGAGAAAATCAGATGTAGAAACGAAGGGATTATTAAAGACTATTAAAAGATTTGATAAAGTTATATAGATAAATAGACAAAACTAAAAAATCAGGGAATTTCAGAGGGTGTGTCCGACCTGGATTAGATTCCAATTCAATTCACTCATTTTAAAAGTGCCGTTAGAGCCTTAAGAGAATAATTATTCTATCTGTGTTGAAGAGTTTTTATCAACCACCTATAATATATATATATAATGTAAATATTCTATTGCACCAAATATATTCTGCCCAGGGGGAAACACTATCATCATTTTGTGCAGTTATTTCATCATGAATGGATTGAAGTGACGTCCAGACACCCCCCTCTGCTCTGTGGAGTTCTCTCAGATTCAGATTAAGGCTCACAGAGGAGGAGAGAGGAGAGAAAGCGGCGTTGTTGTGTATCTCACTCTAAAGCTGGGGTCACTGAGGGGCGGGCTGGCCTCCCACAGAATGGCCTTAGGGCTGGGAAACTGCAGGTCAGACAGGAGGGACAGTTCAAGATAACCCGCTGTCCGCTGCTTCAGAAATCAACGACATTCATTTAATGTGACAAGGGATAAATAAAGAACAGTTATTAGATGGAAAGCAACCGTCCCTGGACCCAGTTTTAGATTTCCTTCACGGCTGAGGGTTTAAAGTAATCCTCCTTTCCTCTTCTCTCTGATCTTGCCCTCATCCTTGAGGACGGAGAAGTTAATCCTCCTTTATTCTTGCCTCCATCACCTTTTGTCCCTCATGAAAGACGCTTTAAACATCCATCTTTGTATCCCCCTTATCCACCTTTGTCTGTCATCACTGATGTTTTACACCTTTTTTTTTTATCTCCATACATTTACAAGGGTCAGTCAAGTTTCATTTAACTACAGTGAAAACACAAGAGAGGGATATTACCTTCTCCAGTTGTTCTATACAGATGGTGTGGGCGACGATTTTGCAGGCGGAACACTTCCTTCGACTGACCGACTTTTGCTGGAAAGAGAATTAAAAAGTCAGAGAGGGATCATGACACGTTTTATACAAGAAAACTGAAAAATCCCCGGGACAAGAAATAAGGTTTTATGATCTTCAACAGCAATCGCAGTAGTACAATCTCTCACCTCTAGGCGTCAGTATTGTACCGTAAAAGTAGAATGTTGAAAGCACCACAGAGAGAAATGATATGATATAACGGTTTTTGAAGGTCGTTTTTGTGCATTTTAACATCTATTTTTATTAAGATATAGAGGCACTTAAATTTAGAACCTTTGTTGACAGCAGTTATAGCATAACTTTCTACAAACACCTAGATTTGTGCAGTTTATCTCATTCTTCCTGACTGATCCTCTCAATCTCCATCAGATTGGCTGACATCTGTGAACTGTCATCTTCAGGTCTATCGCCAGATAAATCTTTATACACAGAATAATAATATCTCCTGAAAAATCCTGTTTAATTTGACTAAAACAGAATAAATCAGTACCGTCTGTCATTAAACTTCATTCCTGTATGTTAAAGGTTTGGAAGATGTCGTTCACGCTTTATTTTCCTCTCGCTGCATCAGTTCATCAGCAGCTACTTGATACTCTTACCCCACTTTCAAAACATCGTTTTGTTAAAGCACAAAGGGGGAGAGACAAAGGTGGAAGAAGGGAACAGAGGAAACAAGAGGGAGATACTAACCAGTGCTCTGGCAATACAATGCTGTTCTCCCACGTAACAGTAATCACCGGACGCATTCGTCTCAAACCAGATGTGATCTCCAAACACGGCCGATTCCTGCAGAGAGAAACGCACAGAGGTTTCGGGGGAGCAGAGAAAATGAAAAATCATGTTGAAAAACATTTTCCATGAACATTTATTGTCTCAGAGACATTTTTTTTAAAGGTGAAGGATGATGTAGAGATAAAACTAGTGTCAAATCCTTGGTTTCACATTGGTTTCTTCCTATATTCTACCTCAACTTTCACATGTAGTGTTTTATGAGTCACAGTAATAAAATGAGTGTTAGTCTGTTTGATATCTGAGCTTTTCAAAGACCCTCTCAAAAATGAGAAAGTCCATTCGGAGGGGTTTATCGTCTTGACTAAAGTAAGTTACAGACAGATGCCCAAACTTACAGTCCAGTCCAGAGTACTGCGGATACTTGTTTCTGGGTCAGTCCTGTTCAGAGATGATGTGCTGGGTTGACAGGGCAGATGGTGCAGGCCAGACTTGGAGATCGCTTTCCTGAAAACACAAACACATGTTACGTCCTGGAGACAGAAGACTGTGAAGCTAGGTTTCATGTAAGATATCTGAGTAGGGTAGAGTGCAGCCTGTGCATGTGCAAGGCAGAGAAACACAGCACACAAAAGCATATCAGTGAAAGAAACACAAGACAGTTTTCATTTTTTATCTTTGGTTTTCTTGTATTATGGTGAGAAATTGACATGAAACGCCTCTGTAGTCATCTCCTGCAGGATGTTTATTATAAACCACACTACTAAGGGAAGCTTTGGCTGAGGGGGTAACCAGAAGGTTGGCGGTTCCATCCAAGTTTTCCCCATCTGCATGCCGAAGTATCCTTGGGCAAGAAACAGCCCCTAATAGAAAAGTGCCCAGATGCACTATGTGACCCGTTGTCACCACAGATCACTGTAGATTTGTAGTTCTATAGGCATATGTAATTTTGCTCCAAACTTTTATAAGAGGACCCACACAAAGTATTGTCTTTGAATTTGAGCTGGAGATATTTTCAGAAACTGGAACGTGTCAGACTGAGCACATCCTAACATGAGCACATCTTTTAGTCGAAACCCATTAATTTCAGTATTAATCCACTGCTAACTCTCTAATCTATACTATTCTGATGCTAAAGTCTGAAAGAAGTGACTTTTTACACAACAGCATGGCATTTTTTCAATTTTCCAATACTTGATTATAACGAAATGATGACAGATCTGATTGTTTCAAAACAGTTTCACTCCAAGCATCCTCTCTCAAGTTATTGACCCAGACACAGTGATAAAGAAACCATTGTCAAGGGGATGCTTTGCCAGTTGCCTGAGACCAACTATATATCACCCACATATAAAGGCAATTCATGCTCCTCATAGTCCCTTTGTTGAATATCACAAGACCACGAGGCTCAGGGGCAATCTCAAAATAAGAGGGGAGAGCAGGCATGCTGTTACGTGCCTGTGCTGTAATTACACACTGGGTCTGTCAATAATAATAAAAATAACCATTCTCTAGGTCTGTTAAGAAAGCCCTGATAAAAAACATCCTCCCAAAACCCTGAAAGGCAAATACATTTTATTTAATTTATTTAAAGGGTGAAAATCTATGTTTGCATTCATCTGCTTGCACAAAAGTTAAAAACATATATTTTGCATGTTTCTTTTTGTAATTATTCTAGCTAAGGCTACTATTTTGATAACTCAGAGAGTTTAAAAATGTTAACATGTGAAAATAACTGAACTATTAGACCACATGAGGAATCCAAATGGGGAAATGTTGCAGCACCCCCAGTCAGTGGTCAAAATAGCCCAGAAAGGCCCAAAGCATGGAGGTGACAGATCTGATGATAAGATAACTTGACATTTTTGCCTGTTGGCGACAGTGCGGGGATGGTAAGGGGGTCACCGCTAACATAATATGGGCAATGAATACCCGCAAGTAACTCCACGGAAATCTGGGTTTTAGTTTTCAGGATAGTTTACAGAAACAGAGTCCACCTCAAGGTCATGTAAATATGCAATATGGCAAAATAACCAAATACTTCTCTGACTGGCAAGATCAAATCAAAGAAATACATTTTTTATTGAAATGGAGATATCCTCTGAAGGCTGCATTTGAAGACAAGTTGCAGCAGAGCAATCAGGCTATCCCATTTGAAACCTCCTTCAAATTATGTCCATCCATTCCTAAACTATGGTGAATTCTTCTCTGGCCAACCTATTGTAAAAAATTCACAATGCAATGTTAAGAGAAAGAAAAGCTGCTGCCATAAATCCCCAGGCCAAGACCAGACCGTCTCATTTGGGCTCAGCCTTCTCAGACTACTTAGTTACCACTTGTTGAACCACCAGACTGAAGAGACCCTGAATTGGGACACAGCTCATTTTAAATGTCAAATTACAGTGTTTATGCATGTGGGTGTGCATGTGTTACATACGACAGGAAGTTCTCCCACGTATCCAGATAAGGATCATAGTATATGGTTCCCTCGTGGGCCCCAAGAGGTGAAGAACAGCTCTTATGCAGCGTTGACCCCGAGGAGGCTGCATCGGTCTCAGCAGACCCAGGATCAGAGCTCAGGCCTGCTGAGGCCAGCTGACTCAGACTGGGGCTGGTCGTGGAGGTCTGGATTGGTTTATTTGACGTCTGGTAAAGTTCATTAGAACTTCGTCGATTATATCGACCATAAACTCCATAACCAGTTTCAGTGCTCTGATACATAGAGTCTTCTGGGAGGAGGTGGGAGGAGTTTCGTCTGAGACAGCGAGGAGGTCGAAGCAAGGGGTGGGGTTTAATGGTTTTCACAATGACACCCTGAGTTAGATGCTTTGGATTTCCTCCGTCTCTGGTGTCTACTTCTTCATCGCTCGGTTCTTCTCCATCTGACTCAGAGAAGGAGCACAGGGAAATATCCAGCTCCTCGTCTTCCCCTTCTTCTCCTTCCTTCTCATTCACTCCTCTTCCCATCTGGACCACACTCGCAAGTAACATAGAGGACCCAAGTAAATGAGGTTCAATGGATTTGACTTTAGATGGACGTCGATATCGCAGCGGTAGCCCATGATGCACTGCTGTGCCGCTACCAGAGGCTCGGCGGGCATGGTGAGGTTTACGCTGAAAGCCTCTTCTTCCTCTCTTTATAGCTACATATCCTCTCTCTGCTCCTTTTCCAGATTCTCCCGATGCTTCACTGCTGTGTGTCAATCCCAGCTCTATAACTGACAGCCGCCTCGGACCACTGGCCACCAGTAAGCCAACACTGGGGCGCCTGCGCTGGTCAGCACAAACTGGAGGCAACCCAATAGAGGAACGTCTGGACTGTGCTAGTGCTACAGAGGGCAGACCAACACTAGAGCGCCTCCTGGCTTTACTGGTCTGAACAGCAGGACCAGACTGACGTGGTGCTAGGTGCTCCGGTCTCTTTTTTCGGCGATAACAAAAACGCCGTTGGAAGAAGAAATCCATCATGACTTGCTGCAATGTGGACGCTACTAAAAATGTGCCCCTCTACTTTCCAAATTAAAGGTCAACAGTCACATATATTTTCAGATGATGTTTTAGTAACCATGTAACAAGAGATGGTATCCATGACAACTGGGCTTTGTCCACGCAAGCCAGTATCAGACGATGGTCCAGCGTCTGCTGGTCACCTACTAGTCCACCTCCTCTCCTTGTCTCCAGTCTTCCTGTAGAAATGCTAAAGGGGCAAGTAGGCTGAGTTGTAAATTTGATGTTGTACCATAATTATGACATCAACAAAGAACTGTTAGTACAAAACTTACTCGTACAATAACTACTTCCTTCCCCTGAATAAATAATGGATTACTACTAAAGATTTCCAAGATACAAATCCAATGGATCTCTGATGCAGTGCTGCTTTCTTCAAAGTCACTCAAGCCATTAAAATGTCACCGGTTCCCTCATTCCCAGTGTGATAGATTGGTTCAGTTGTTCCTTCTACAGGGTTTAGAAATAAAAAATTAGAAGCTAATAAACTCTGGGATCTTTTCTGTTTAATTCCGTCTCAAACAGAATGTGAAATTAGAAATATCCCACGGGTCAAGACGCCAAAAACATGTTTTGTGAGGCTGCCTCAGCCTTGACCTTTGACCAAGCAAATCTAATTAGAAAACATTACGCCACAGGCTGTATGAATTTAATAATCATTTATACTGATGAATCTAGAGAGACTTCTCGTGTAGCTTTCACCCATTTTGCCTCATTTATTTGGTTCTAGGACGCATTTGCGATAATTGAGACTCTAGGTAAATCTGTCGCTCTGAGCCCTGAGGTATCTGTTGAACCAGATTTTACAGAGTCGAAAGTATCATGTTCTGCTGTTGTCTGCAAATGTTAAGCTTAAGGTAAATTGAGAGACTCCCATATGAAAAAAAACACTTTTGAAATGTGTAGTCTCACGTTACACCAAAGCCAAGGACATAACTGCAGAGAAATGTCACATCACTTTTGTCTCCATTTTTTTGCTCTCAATGAATTCCAAGATTTTGACAAAAGATGTTGTTTTCATCTCCTCTACATTTGACGATAGCTGCTGAGTGAAGGTGTCATAGTGTATCAATGACTGCAGAGTGCTGATAATGTAGAAATAAATCACAAAGCGCATATATTAAAACTTATCATAAGGACTTTATGAAGAAGGATTGTGTGACACTGAGTTCCTTTCAGTGTAGTGGAGATAATAAACTTCAAACGGAGTGTATCTTTGCTCAGGATATGACACATTTCAATGAACCTGAGTACTTACAGTGAAACCAATTACTTATTTAACCATGGAAGCTCTACCTGTCAGCAAAGCACCAGTTTAACACAGTGTACGATTAACTCAGGATTTGCTCCAGAGAACAGACAGCGATGAGCTCTAAGGAACTTCTTGTAATCGGCAGAGTAACAGAATCTGCAACCTGCAAAAGCACATGAGGATGATTCAGTTTTATTACTCATGTTGAGCTTTTTAATGTTGCGAACAAAAGAGCTCTCTGTGGTTGCCTTGAATGAGGGGGACGACGGACAAAAGATCTGTTGGGTATTTGTTTCCCATGTGTGCCACTGAACTTACAGGAAACACAATGACTGAGTCAGGGACGCACAATATAGACGCCTCGAACCACAACGCCACAGACGAACCTGAGTCCGTTGAACCGAATGGCACCGAAAGCACGAGATGCGGCGTTATCGGTCACATTACTGAGCGTATACGTGTTCAACAGGTTTTTATGTAACACAAGACATGAGATGAGAGCAGTGCACGATGAAAGCTCGGAACTCCTCCACTTAAACCACCACACAATCTGACAGGAAGTCCCATCAGCGCACTGAAACCTCCGCCGCTCACTTAATCCCACCCCCACTGACATTAAACTGAGAAGCATTCTGTCTCCTAATGCTCTGTCGTAAAGGTCAGGGGTCGTCACAGTGATGGCTGGCCGTCATAATGCCACGCTGCCAGAGTCTGGGGTGATAAAACACATTTCCCAGCTCACACACAAAGAGCTTCTGGATTTTGCTGTGTGGCTAAATATCAATCATCCCTTTCAAAATATCTGGCATAATTCTTTACAGTTGGTTATAAGACACAAGAGAGGCTGCAGTTTCTGTATGTTGAACGTACATCTCATGAACCGCAGCTTCACACTTGAAATGTGTTTAAATAAAAATCCAGTGGGTCTTCTTCTACGTTCTCGGTTGGAAACTAGGTCACACCACAGGTCAAAACACCACCTGATCATTTTGATGATTTTTGTATTCACCATATCAGACGGACACTGACACCGAGGTTCTCCTTATAAGCACCAAATCCACCCTAACAAAAACCACTGATAATTCCTTAATTTCTCCACCAGTCCCTCACACCCAACAGAGCCACCATTCTCGTTACATCCCTCCATTACTGTAACTCCCTTCTTTTTGGTCTCCCTTCCTTCATAGATTTCAAATTACAGAGCTTTTATTTTGAAAGGTTATGAACTTTGGTCAGTAGATTGTGTAGATTGCTTAACAGACTGCTGCAATAGCTGACATATTATGGAGGAAATAACAGTTCAGTCAATCATTGAAAGTTTAATACAAGACACAGTAATAAAGCAAATTCAGTTTTTCATTTTATGAAAAAAGTGACTATTCATTACAGATAAACCAGTTAAGATGACCACAAGGTTTTCCAACTTTACTCTGACTGCACTATTAATTGTATATTTCTAAAAAACTGCTCACAACGTCCAGCACGCATACAATAAAAAGTGACAGTGTATTGTAGAACGGTCTGAGGAATGTATTTAAATGTTGACCAGCTGTGAAGCACAGCTTCATGACTCATACAGTTATATATAACTATATCTATAACTATAATGAAGTGATATTCATTTATCACTTACTAACACAAACACATGGATTCTTACCGAAGAGTCCCACAACCCTCTCACGCATTAACATCTGTCAGAGTACTTGCACTGATCAGGGATCAGATACGCAGCGGGCCTTCTGAATGTGCATACGTGTCGAAGCCGCTGGAGTCACTTCCTTCCTGCTGCTGCGATGCGACAGGAAGTACAGTGAGTGACTTTTCCCACAGACCACTTGTTGACTCGGTCGTAAACAGAACACATGTGTCTGCGTTAAACAGACGCATGAACATCTGTCTTCCAAACCAGTTAAAACACATCAAGAGTTTTAAATTGGATATTACAGAGTAAAGCAGGTGAGATGTTAAGTAGGGATGGGGGAAAAAATCGATTCAGTTACAAATCGCGATTCTTGTGAATGACGATTTTAAATCGATATGCTGCCTCCCAAA
Organism: Limanda limanda; assembly: GCF_963576545.1. Taxonomy (NCBI): domain Eukaryota; kingdom Metazoa; phylum Chordata; class Actinopteri; order Pleuronectiformes; family Pleuronectidae; genus Limanda; species Limanda limanda. Next base: position 6,784,126 of record NC_083658.1, on the reverse strand, counting down.
TCGATTTAAAAAAAAAAAAAAAAAAAATTTATACGGAGGGGGATATATTGGGGGAGCAACATCACCCCAGAGCATGTTGACTAGCTCTTGTTTTTGCACAAGAATCTAAACATACCCAAGCACTAGCTTTGCATCGGCTACATGCAAACAACAATAGCCTACTTCTTGTTTATTTCAAAGTTTATATTTTAAGTAAACTTTTATTCATTCTATTTAATTTACCTTTTATTTATTGTTTAAAAGTAGCCTAAGTGGCATACATTTCTTAATCTGTCAGTTTGTGTGCAGTTGACAGGGGCTATACAATAATAGGGCACATTTTTATTTATTTGCTCTGTTGGCTGCCCGGCAGTCATTAAGTTAATGTTAATATTTGAAATAAAACTGGTAAAGCTCTAAGTGAATTTGACTGTGTTGTATTTGAAGGAATGATTCAACATTTTTCCATGGTCCAGTATATAAAAAAAAAAAATAACCAAAAGAAATCCCAGGAAATCGTAATATCGAATCGCAATACTTACAGAATCGCAATACCCACAGAAATCGCAATACATATCGTATCGCCACCTAAGAATCGTGATAGTATCGTATCGGGAGGTCCCTGCCGATTCCCGTCCCTAATGTTAAGTATATTAATTGGTTTCAGAACTTATCAGTCGTCAGTGATTCCCATTAATTATCTAGAATGTGGCTGCCAACCATATTCTAATTTGTTCCGCAACAGTTTCATTACGAACCAAACACTGATGTATCAGCTGATATTAGCTCTGTCACAGTTGCATCTCATTGGCCAATATGTTGCATCAGCCAATAGGTAACAAGGAAAAGCAGAAATTACAGTTATTTATATCTGACATGTTGCAGAGAGAACCGAGGACTTTCACAGGAAACCCACAGGAAACTATTTGAGGTGTTTGCATACAGTCAAATATCGATGTCAGCCTCAGAAGTCTGATGTTACGCTCCAGTCTGTTCGCATGTCCTTGTTTGCAGTGTAAATAATGAAAGTTTAAAGCCTTTTCCCTGGTACTCTCCTCCCTGCCCCTCCTCTGAGGGTGTCGCTGTTACGCAACAGCTTCCACGATGATAATCCCTTACCATAACGGGGGAGAGGGAGGCAGACACAGGGCTGAGAGGACTCGCTAATAAAAACCCTATCCACCTGAGTGTGTGCGTTAACATGTCAACACTGCAAGCGCTCTCTGGCGACCGAGACACACACACACGGGCCTATTTCAAACTGCTCACGGAGCCAGGCACTTCCACAAATAGAGAGGTTGTAGTGTAGAGGGCCGGACTCCTTTTAAGGGGGATGAAGCCGACAGAGGTGCTTCTCAGTGGTCTGCAAGCGAACTCCCTTCACAGAAAGCCTAACATCCCTGAGTCTCCACTGACTTGTTGAGTGCAAGAGGCAAGAACTGCTTTCTGAGCTGCACTGCTAATTTTTTGGGAAGTTCTCCTTCCGGCCCTTAAGTAAAAGGTCCAAGTTAGCCCATGTAAGAAGTAAAAAGATGTAGGACATGCATTCAAAAGCTATTTTCTGCAGTTATTCAGAGATCGTGTCCTGCAATGCTCAACCCACCTGTTTTTTTCCTTCCTGTAATGTAAATGTATTATATCATACACTGTGGATTTACAAGTTATGATGTTTGCAGCTGGTAAAACAGGGCACCGGGTGATTAATCTAGTCATAAAATTAAATTCCCTGTAAAAACGTGTATTAATTCAACTCAGAGCCTAAATTCCATGGATTGAACAACATGTCTGGACTATTAACACAACAGGAGACTGTCCTCGTATAAACAAGACCAGGTCCAACCACAGGGCTGTTGAAAGAACTGCTGTTACCAAAGGAAAGTTGCTTCATCCTGCACGAAAAGCCACCAGATGATGTAGCTGGCGGTTTTGCATATTCATGAGGCCGTCGTGTCAAATTTGCATTCTGCCTGGAGTCGGTCAGCTTCAGCCTCTGTTTGCTTCTCTCCGACTCACGTATACAGTTTTTGGATTTGCTCAAAGGGCTCAGGGGGTAGAGCAGTTATCCTCCTTCGATCCCTGTCTTCCCCATTCCTGCACGCTGAAGTGCCCTTGGGCAATACTGAACCCCCAAAAATTGCCCCTTCTCATAGAGAAAGTGCCGCAGGTAGTACCTCTTTGAGTGGTCATCAAGACTAGAAAAAAACGCTGTATAAATACAAACCATTCACCCGTCAGACCCCCACTCAACAGATATAGAAATAGAATCTGTTGATGTCAATTCATTTTCAAATAAACATCAGCTGACCGATGGCGTAACTTCACAAGTCAGCCAGGCAGGAGTATTTGGAGATGCCGTACTGGCCGGTGGCCAAGCCGGCCCAAACAGGAAGAACATGGTTTCTTAGGTAAAAAAGCTGTGTGGCTGAGTGCCAGGATACAGTCAGAGAGAACAGAGGTAGTGTTAGAGTGCGAGAGACCGACCAGAGCGCGGTGCCGCTGGATTAAATATTTACATAAAACATAGTGGTGGACTATGCAAATGCACGGGCATAACGAGCGCTGTATAACAATGAGCCTTCCAGCTGTATGCAGCTGCAATGAGATGTACGCTGTATGCAGACTTGCTATTTGCTAATTGCTCAATGCTTTTATTCCTAAAATATACACTGCCCAGGGACTGCACAATAAAAATAGCCTCTGTGGCTAACTCTTGCATATTTTCAGAATTGTTATTAATATGCACTGTCCCTGACAAATACAGTAATAGAGGAAAAGAGGAAGCTGAAAAAGGAACTGCTTCTGCTATCCAAAATAACCCATCACATATTTATGCGAATAGCGCTCTCTAAAAGTCAAAGGAACATCTGAATGGACTTCACGCTTTTCTATTTGGTTGCACAGCACGAAACTGACAAAAATTCAGGCCACTGGCGTCCGTCAGTATTTCTCAAGAAGTCTGGACATTTCCTAGAATGTTTCCATCCAGGCCACAAGTCAAATGTATGGAAAAGGTCCGTGTGAGACTAACAGAAAATACGTCAGAATAAAAATGTATACAGGCAAAGAAAACAAACTATTCCAAACAGCTTAGAACGGCCGCTACACTAGTTGGTATAAAACTCACAAGTCATCCTGTGAAGTAAAAATAAAATAAACACTTCCAGGACAGGGCAAAGAAAATAGATTTGTTATCGATGCATCACTTATGTTTCCTCCACATGTCAAGAAAATGACATGTGGAGGAAACACATGATTTCATAATAAAGGTAGTTAAGTTAGACCTTACAACCTTCAGTGTATATGTTTCTACAGTAATCTCAATCATACTTTGTAAACACCACATTTTTACAGCATATTCAGTGTGTGTTTACCGGACCCACACGTCTTATTTGTGTGCGTGTGTGTGTGTGTGTGCAGAGATGTTGTCAGTCTAAACAGAAGCCGTCTCTCACGCTCTTATTCCAACTCTCATGGTGACATGTTTGTTGTCTAAACAGCTGCTTTCATGTCGGCCTCATGGCGCAAATTACACACACACACATCACTGCTTCTTGAGAAGTGGCACAAAACAGAAGACAATATTGAAAGGCTGAGACAAACTACACAACACGTGTGTATCTTCCATGTACTGAGCTGCTGAGCTATGCTTTGATACAACCTCCCCCACTTTTCTCTTAACCAAGGTTGACAGAGTCCTCAAGAAAATTACTTTCAATATGGATTATATTTGAAAATTATAAAGATTCTCATCTGGGTTTTGTTATTGGACTGGATACAAGTATTTTAACTTCACCTTAAACAGTAATCAAATGTTTTTAAGATTTAAAAAAGACATTCTCGTGTTAGGAGATGGATAACATTTTCACATATGACCTAATATTCCTCAGGAAATATAGAATTTCCTGCTGAAATATGATCAAAATATGCATCTGAGTCACTTTCGAATGCATTGAACATTATGGAACAGAAGGGTTGACTCCAGTGACGGACAGCTGGTATTTGTTCCACCCAGCATTCTGTCTCTGCTGGTTCTTGGTGAATCACAGGTTTTGCTCGTCTGTGTTTCTTAATTTGCATATCTGCTTTCTAAATTGGCTCTTCCCTTTTTGGGGCATTTCTGAGATTAATGTTTTTCATTTCTCTAGAATGTCTCTGCCTTGACTCAAGTCATCTAATGGACTATCTGGGGGTGTTGGTTAAGTCTGTCTTCGGTTCCTTGATTCTCTTTGGCTTTTGCTGCCAATTCTTTCTCCTTTTTCCTCTTTTCTCTTTCAGTCAAATCCTTTGTTTGATTTATTTATCCTTCACTAACTCTCTGTCTCCCTCTCTGTCTCTCCTGACTTACAAATTCTTCTTTTAATTCTGGCTGAGTACTGATTTTTTCTCTCCGCTTTTTTTTGATACTTACAATATTATGAACCATATGTTCCTGTACTAGAGAGGGAGTGTGTATATGTACCTTCACCATTATGTGTGTGTACAGCCCATGTTCCTTCAACTAAACCCTGATAGAGTTGATGACTATCAATGCACAAAAGAAACAGAAACAACGCTGATGCAAAGTATTAATCTATTTCTATATTTTACTCCTATGACTCACAAAGCCCATTACAACACGACGCCTTCCCATTAAATGTCAACTCCGTAATTTGCGTGTCACCACCAACAGACAGAAAGTCTGACGGACTCGACATGAGAGGAATTTTGTTTGCAACACCCAACAGAGTTCATGTAGCAGCAATTTTTTTTCTTCAGAAACTATTAAATTATTAACATTAATATTTAAAATACTATAAAACTACAAAACCGACTTGAACCTGCCTGCCTTGGATTAACTCTGCATAGTTCGAATGTCAAAATGGACATGAACATTTACAATTGAAAATTATTTGAATTTTTAAACCAAATATCAGTTTCAACTGCCGGACGTGTTTTGTCCCATGTCTCAGGAATCAGTGACATAAGCACGTTTAATGAATATGACGTGCACACTGTGAACCTAATCTCAACATTTCATTTAACATTCGCTGACCTGTAATTAATCTTTGTTATTTATTTACTCTCTCCTCGTCGTTTGCTTGTCTTGGGCCCTGTCCAACGTGTGTACAACACGATTCTCCTTTTCACTCTGTTTTTAGTCTTTAGTCTTTAAGTCCTGAGAAAGAAGATCCGCTGAATGCTCCACTGCGTCGCAGCTGCTGCAGCTGGACTCTGTGCTGTAAGCATTCAGTCCACTCTGCTCTGTGGTTATAACAGATATATCAGCTTTACCCTCGGCCTCTTTACTTATGCAAGGAACTCGCTTCTTCTGTTCCCAAAGGTTTAAGACGTTACGGAAAATACTGCAAGAGATCAAAAGAGAAAAAGTCTGATTCAAATCGCTCTTTGTTTGAATAATCTGATGTTGATCTTTTAATGTATGTGGCACAAACTATCGCTAGACAGCGCTCATCAGTCTTGTGACTCCGTGGCAGAGACCCTCATCCACTTCTACATCCCCTCCTGTCTGTGGAACCCAGCAAGAACCTGGACAGGCTCCAGTATATGCAGAACACAGCAGCCTGGGTTCTCACCAAAACAAAGCCTTTAACAAAGAACAGCTTTCGCTCTGAGAACCTTTCATATCCAAAACCAGAATAACACCTCTGCGGTTGTATGTCTCTGCAGAGCAGTTTCAGTCTACATGCATTCGTTTCCAGACTTGTATAGGTCAACCTGACATTTGAATTCTACCCACTAAAGTTTCATATTCACCTTTAGCCTCAGAGTACCCTCAAGTTCTGCAAAAAAACACGTGATGGCACGAATGAGCCCAACTGAGGTGATGTCCCTAACATCCGCTGGCAGACGCTAACACCTGCTTACATCTACTGTTGGTTGGTCCGTTAAATTGTGCAGAGGAACTTTAAACGTACGAGGGACATTCAACAGCTACATCATCCTAGAGTCCAACTGAACATTTGTAAATGCCGGCGCAGAGGCATTACAAAAATATATATACATATTTCTGACCTTATCACTATTTAACAAATCAGATAAAAATTGTAAGCGATCCGATTTGAGGATGTTCTGGTATCTGATATTTCTTATTTCTGCAACAGACCCTGTCAATTCTGGGTAACTGTATTTTAACTCTTGTATCTTGATTGTTCTGGAGGAACCAAAGAAACGAATGTCGATGAAAAGTTTCAGTTAAGTAAAAAAGCTAAAATGTAACTGCACCTGCGAATGTGGCACATCATCTCAACACTTGTTAAACCACAACAGGATTTGGAATCTGACATTTTACAAACTGAGGGGGGGAAAAGGTCGCACTCGGTGTCAGAGAGGGCAGCAGCATTTAAAAACTTTGATGGTTTCAAATCCAGAGTGGAACTTTGTGACATTTCTTCACATAGTGACTTTGCTTAAGGCAGTTATCGTCCGTAGAACTCCACCCACACCACGAATGAAACCCACAGTTCACCTGGAGGTTGCCAGGACTTCATTGTCAGGAGCATTCTGTTATACGACTGAAAACTAGGAAGAGCACAGCACTGCATCAGTCTACACTTTACACTAAACTCTCTATAACACAACAGACACAATAACAAGATGTTTCTATCACTGCCTGCTACATTCAGCATGTTAACAATATTAAATAAAGTCTATTCAAAAAAATTTTAATAAAAATAATAAATTTAGAGCCAACCTGAAAAAAGGAGGGGAAAACTATCCATCCATGCCTCCACTCCTCTTTCTCATCTATGTATCTGCCGAGCTCACACTAAACCCTGGTGTGCAGTGACCGCTAACAGGGAGGGAGGCGGAGGGAGGGGTGAGAGAGAGAGAGAGAGAGAGGGAGAGAGAGAGAGAAAGATCAAGTGGGTGTGGCCCTGAGAGAGAGAGAGAGCGAGAGCGCCTGAGAGATGACTAAAATAACTTGTGTGTACTTTCTTGATAAGATGAGTGCAACGCTGTCTGATAAATATTCACACACACACACACACACACAATGTGGTGAGTTACATCCCCTCTCGGTTGCAAACTGTTGATAAGTAACTCATGAGTGAATAACATCAACTGCAGATGCAAATATAAATGAATAGATTCATGGATATTAAACAAATCATTACAAATTTTCATAACCGACAACCATACAACACATGCACTGTGCCACAGAGATACTAAATTTAGAATTACTGTCAAAACACTCAAAACAGCAACAACATTTATAGAAACACTTCCTGTCGTGCAACTTGTCAACAAAGTGAACAAATGCTTCCAATCGAGCTGCATTGCAGAGCTTTTATTTGGAAAAGTTGTGAACTCAGGCGATTATTCCCACTATGGAAAGGGGAAATTAAACCGAGATCCTTATAAACATTTCATGATTGCAATAGGTCAACAATGGGCCTTTATTGTTATCCATTCTCTGTGTAAACTCTGGTCTATGGAAGAGGAAGGAGGCTTCAGCCAATGGGTGTGAACATCTTTGGGACATCTCTTAAGATGTTTGGAGAGTTACTCACTGCACAGCACTACCAGCCGCTAACCGTTACATCTGCATCTCCCACGCGTGTGAATAGAGACATGAGCCAGATTAGGTGTTTTAACATTTTGAACCCCGTGCACACAACTGTGGCTCTTTTTGTTATGACTGCACAATGCATTGCGATGACAGTAACAGTTTGTCACAAATAATACTAATTTATTTTGTTAATTTAGGTTTGGAGGATTGTCCTGCCCCATCTACTGGCTTAGGAAAAAAATGCCACACAAAATAAAGAGGCCAAATAACTAATTTAATCCAAACTCACTGAAAAAAAAAATACATCAATGGAATAGGCAGCAGCTAAATGTAGTTAATGTGTACTTTTACTTTTTAGTTTGGTCGGTGTCCCATCAGCTAACACAGAGGAGGTCATGTCATCCATCTTTATATACGTCTTCTATGACTAGAGCCTTAATACAGGCCTGGAGTAATAATTCAATGGGTCTACTTTAATCATAACCACGATATTGTTCAGAGAAGTTACACTTAAAAAATGCCAAATATACACGATCCTCATATTAGGGCTTTGATTATAAATCAGCCTAAGTTGATAAACCAATAATGAACCTCGTGTGACACAGAATCACAGAGTTTCAGACTCAACTGGTCCCATCTTTCCACCGTGAACACTGACAATGGTGTGGATTTTTTTTTTTTCGAGTATCTAGTCAAGCAGGAGGCAACACTGTCATCGTTGTTTCCATTGGCATGACAACCGTGGCCCCTGTTGCTGTGGGAATCGTGTCCCCTGTTCACATGATGACGAATAGTGACCCGCTGGCGAGGTTATACACACACACACACACACAAACGCACACACACACATACACACACAAACAAATATAATCCGTATCCTGCCCTGACTTACCGGTACAGCAGTAAATAGCAGTGCGGGAAAAACCCAGATCATTTCCCAAATGTGTGAATGTTTGATGGGCCAGGATCATATGGGCTCCTTATCTGATGTCTGTGGAGGGGGAGGGGGAGGGGGATGCTCTGCAGCTTATATAATACTAATTAATATAAATGTGCAAGGTTACAACAGCAGTGTGTGTGTGTTTGTGTGGGTGGGTGGGTTTGCATGTGTCTGTGGATAAGGCTTGAATTATGTCAGAACAGTTGTGCGTCTCAACTGTTCACATCCTGTCTAATCAGGACGGAAGGCTGAGTTTCCAGCCAATGGCGCCACCTGTCGGTCACTGTCGGTTACTTCAACCCATTCAACACTTCCCTTTCATCTCGCTGTCTTCTCTCACTCGTGCCACCTTACCTCCGGGTGAAGATCTTGAGTCCGGTGAACGACTTGGAGCAGCCGCTCATCATCTCCTTCTCCTCTTCCACGCAGAGCGGTGGCGGCGAGGAGGAGGGCGGCGCAGGGAGGGTGGAGGAGGAGCGCAGGGAGGCGTTGGATGAGGAGGACTCCGAGCTGAACTCTCCATCGACTCCTTTCACGTTTACAAACCCTTCTCCTCCTTCTCTCTCTGTCTCCAACTCTTCTTGTTCGGTTGTGTCCGCACAGGTCGCCGGCGCTGCCCCTTGTCCCAGATCGGCGTCTGCTCCCAGCTCCAGATCCATGACAGACAATAAGCTACTGTGATCTCATGGCCGGTCACATTTTGCCAGGATAAAACCACAACTCCTGAAATTTGGGCAGTCCGTGTAAAAACTTGGCCGAGACAGAAGAGTCTTTATGCGACTTAAGTTCTGAATATCATGTGCAGGCCGTCCCAGAGCCGGCCTCCGAACGTCACTTTAACTATTCCAAATATTCCCAAAGGAATTCTGTGTGTTTAGAGGAATCCCATGTGGAGTAGTCACACTCCTCCTGACTCCAGGTCCTGAAGGCGTTCTGTAACACCAACCCTCTGACCCCGGCTGCTTCACTGCGGTCAGGTCATAAGGTTTTCATGGTGCGAAAATGTGACCTGCAGCAATTAGGTCAAAGTGCTGTTTTAAGAACAGCAAACAAAGGAGCAGACTTTCCTCAAACCAGTGTTTGTCTACACTTCAAGTCACAATGAGGCCAGTAGAATAAATGGCACAGGAACGACAGCGCTGCCAACTTCCATTAAAAGCAAATAAGGTATCAAAGTTGATCAATTATAAAAGTTATACAGAGTCTTATTATAAAGATCTGAAAAGTTTGACACAGTAAAGTAACGACAGTGAATGCTTCCTATCCATAATCTGCTCTAGGACTTCAAACATGGCTACCCTAATCCAAAGGTCTCTTTACAAGACACACAAGGTGTGTGTGTTTGTCTGCGTGTGTATGTGTGTGTGTGTGTGTTGAGAGATTAGTGTCGAGTCCTGAGGGAGAGATAATCCCCCCAGCATTCCTCTCAACGTCTCCGCTGAGCGTCGGCGCTGTCAGCAGCCGGAGAATCAGTGCGAGCGCAGCAGTCGTCCAATCTCCCCGTGGCTGTCACTCACTCTTCTTCTCTGGTCTTTGTTTGTTCTCCAGCTCTTCACTTCCCCTTCCTCCTCCCTCGCTTCTTCCTCTTCTCCTCCTCGTCCCCTCTGCACTGCGATTAGCCGGTTGGCCTCCTCCCTCTTCTTCTTCTTCTTCTTCTTCAGTTTGTCGCCAAGTTTAATTACACTCCATTCCACGTGAGGCGAACACACACACACACACTCACACACACACACATGCACTCTGATCTTTTCCTGCTCTGCCCGCCCGGCAACAACCAGGAAGTGGATAATGACAACACAGAGGGCCTCATACATAGCTGCTCGGTCACATGCCTGACTGAAAATGTTTGACAGAATAACTGCTGCCTCTCCACCACCAGAGAAGCTGCTGTGACTTTGACTTGAGCATTTTCTCAAAGCACTTTTTCATGACTTGATAGATGAAAATGTGATTAGTGAGGCTGTCATTTTGTTAACCTTTGACCTTTGACCACTAAAAAAATAATATATTAATCTGCAACTCGGGAGGAGATTAATTTGTGCCAAATTTGTAAGGACTACCTCCAGAAGTTCTTAAACTAACATGTTCACGTCAGTGGGGTCAGTGTCTTTGACCTTTGACCACCAGTCCAGGTGAAATTCTCTAAGGCTGTTCCTGTTGTATTACTATCACAAGAACATAAGAGCACTGTGACCATGACCTTTGACCTTCAGCAACCGAAATGGAATCCGATTGTCCTCCAGACTATGTTAATGTTTGATATCTCTTGACATAAACGATCATCCCAGAAGAACAATGCGTCCCTCCACTGGCTGTTGCCGGCGCAGCAGCATAAGGCCCGGTCGCATTGTACAAGGGACGAAACCTGCTCCTTGACTGAAACTGAAACACACACACACACACACACACAGGGTCTCCCTTACTTCAGGGGACATTAAATTGACTTATATTGATCTTCTGGAGATTTTAACTCACCTTAACCAAAGTTACTACTTGCCTTCCCCTGAATCCTTAACCTTACCTAACCTTCAAACAAGTCTTCATCTTAAAATGTAATAATTTGAGTGCACAACATGAGTTATATACCACACACACACACTCACACATCAATCACAGGCATTTAGGCCACTATTCATTTGTGATACTGTAAATGATCACATGAGGGCGCTGTCTGACAGGCAGGAGCAGCTCCTCAGTCTCCATAACAAAGTTCCCTTGAGTAAATCAATGATAACAATACATTTTATTTATAGAGGGCTTCTCAAGAAACTAAAAAATGCTTAAAATAGAAGTAAAATATTGAATCATATAAAAATTCTTTGTAATGTAGTTTGCTTGAGTGTGGATATGTTTGTAATACGCCTGTTGATGCTGCAGCAGTTGATGATAGTGCTCTTCTTCATATACTGATGAGAATTTGAATGTTTCTCACTGAGTTCACACGCTTCAACTCTCTTTTGTTTCGTTTGTCCGAGATATAACGCAAAACAAGAGGACCGACATTTACAGGAAGCGTGAAGAGGATGTGTGTAAATCACAAACTATGATGTTTGTCTGAGGAACCGTGAACACGATGAAAGCTTCTTCTCATTCAGGGTTGAGGTTTGTGGATAGAGAAGCTTTTTTGATGAAATCAATTTGTGTGGGTTCGGATTCGTTGCCATGGTTACGATAAAATAAATTCTGTGGCTGAGGGTGGTGAAGCAGTCATACTCGGCGGTTCGATCCCAGCCTTCCCAAGGGGCACGGTACTGAACCCAAAAATTGCCTCTTCTCATAAGGAGCAGCTGCACAGAGATGCACTGCCGAAAACTGTGCTTTGAGTGGGCAACAAGGAAAGAAAGGTTCTATTTACCATGTTTAAAGTTCTGCTGAATCATTCATCCATCTGCTGGAATGTTGCACAACGATACCAAAACACTACAATGCCATAGAAACAGCAAACTTATCAAACACAACATTAACGGAGCCAGAATGCTGAACTTAACGCGGACATTTTTGCCCTGAACTTGACCTTTCAGATTGCGTCTAATCCCCGGAAGTGTTCACATTTAGTGAGGATAACAAGTGCAATGAAATAACATTATGTTTGTGGATCATTGTAGTTTCATACCAGCATGCTTACATCTGTATCATGCAAAATAAACACAATACATCTCTTAAAAAAAATTAAAAACTCAATTTAAAGTGTGACGGAACATAATTGAGACCTCTAGAAGAATTAGTAGATAATATACATGGCAGGAACCTTCATCCTGTTATTATTATTATTGTTCTGTCTTTAAATTCTGACAGATTCTACTTTATTTTTGCTACAACAGAGCTTAGTTTAAAAATAAATGCACACATTTATACTTTTGTAACGGGTGTGAAGATGTACATCCTTAATTCTTTCTCTGGCAGGATCACAGAACCCACAACTAAAAATAGACGTCTCTATTGGAATTATGATGTAAGTATTACTTAACTGTACCCTGTCCTGAGCGTAACATCATAAGATTTATTTTTATACAACATTCACATATCTATATACTGTGTGTGGGAGCAGGAGGAATTAGAAAACTGCTGTTACGGTGCAATGTGATTATCGCTCCCATCCTCTCCACAGACAGAACACATCCTAATACTTTTATGTGTATTTGCACGCACACACACACACCCACACACACACACCTGCTCCTTACCACTGCTCCCTCGCCTCCACCGCCCACTCACTATTTCCATGACAAATAAAATGCCACTCGACAGCTCGACACACAATTCAGAGAGAATCCTTTTAACTTACCAACACCCACAGCTGACCTATTCCCCCCCCCCCCGTTTATTCTCTGAGAGTGAAGCGCTGATTATAAATTATAACATTAATCCTAAACCTGACCCCAAAGCAAACAATGTCCCTAATGAGGTGCAGGAAGCGGCCCGGCACAGCGCTAAGCCCGTCTCTCTCCTCTGTGGTCCTGTAGGGACATTTACATCTGAGGACACTCTGCAAATGCACCACATGTACAGGCTGCTCATTTAATCATGTATACAAAATAATACTTGACTGTATATATTTTGTCCAAATGCGTCAAGTTGCAGAAATGAGAGTAGGAGTAACCATGTTGCAGTTGCACGAGTGGCTGTAGGCAGCAGTCGTGCCGGGAATTTCCGATGTGACGTTGCCTCTGAATGAATTTCAGGAATTTGGAATTCTGATTGGTTGTTACGCACCTTTCGAGAGATACAAGTGGAGTGCACACATTGCACACAGCTCAATTATATGCTCTTAACAAGCAGCATAGTATGTCTCATCGTGAAAATATTCAGCTGTAGGCTACAAAAAGCTCGTCACACACGAGACGTCAACTCAACCTACTGCGATCAGCAATGTGCTGGTGCTTTGTCATAAGTTAATTTACCGTATGACAAGCATGGACTCATTGTGCTTATGTACTTTAAGACCTGTCACTATATAACAGAGTAGTGTGGTTAACAGTTTGACACCTGCAATCCCTGTTCATGACACTGTGTGTGTGTGTGTTCGTGTGTGTGTGCGTGCGTGTGTGACGTAAATCGCTTTGTGCTACACAAATGCTGCCACTTTAATTGTTAATACTTGACTCTACTCAGGTGTCAGCATTTGCTTACATGTAACTTCTATCTAGAATAGCATATATAATGGTGTCTGTTGTGTAGGTATAACAGTTTATCAGTTATCAGCTATTAGGAATTGATATTAATATATCAATATTAGATAATAATTTCAATCAATATCAATAATCAATCATATTAATACTATTCAAGTCACCTCAGGAAGCAACCCTTCAAAAGAAGGGAAATAGATTGCTAATCAATCAATTCACAATCAAATTAAATTCCATAGAGAAAAAGGGTAGAAGAACAACAAAAAAGAAAAGTGAAACTAATTTCTGGATCCACACCAAATGTTTAATTCAAGTTTTTGGTTACAACAAAGAAATCCAGATTAACAAAACAAACACTCCCTTAACAGTCTCAAGCCTCTGATGTGACATGATGCAACAACAGCTCTGTCATCAGCGATGAATTCACTTTCTACGAACACACCACAGAGAAATGAAAGCGGTGTGACACGGCCGTGCATCATGAGTGACTCTGTCTGCTCTGCACTGTGGAGGCTTGGCAGCGATCGGTGACAGTGATCAACCCACTTACCGCACTGACCCTGTAAACTGACAGCCGACGCTAACTGGAAGTTTTCTGTCAGTCGGCTGCTGAATGAACCGGAGCAGGCAGCTGCTTGTGGTGTGTTTTAGATCTAATTCATTGTCCGACCCAAAAATCATGTGTAAACATCACTATATTGTATAATCACAGTGCTGTAACTTGTGAATGGAAACTTGTTGAGCTGGTTTAAATAAGTGGCCTGGTGAAAAAATCTACACTTCTACCTGAATGATTTGATTTTATTGAGCTCGACCTATCGTGGCTACATTATCAATAAAACCAAACCTATAACTATGTTAAAATACATAAGGAAAATAACCACATTAACCAAGTTTGATCATTAACACAACATTAATATAATTATCATTTAACGAGGATATTTAACCAATTGCTACAGTAAGACCGACTTAACTTTCAATTCTAATATGAGCTAATTGTGAAAGTGGACAAAGACGCTGTGTCATGTTTCACCAGATCACACCGCGACAGAACAGACAGCTCCTGCTGCTGAGATGTGATTCGCTCCTTGTTAACATCACTGAAGACACTCAGCCTGGCAGTGGCCGATGATGAGAGCTGTGAAAGCTGTGAACGCAGCCACAGATAATGAGTTTACTCTCTGTGCTCAGCATGTTATTTACAAAAAATGAAGGAACCGGAGGAAGCATGAGTAGTTTTTTCTGTTTTCTATTCAGCCTATTCCATTTTCAAAACATCTATATCACTGGACTTAACAGAAAAACCTGAGTAGCACATTAGTGCAGCACATGACGTCACTGCCACCGTCAATGTTTACTAGGTTTTCCGCTGTCTACTGTCGGCCGCTAACAATCAGGTCATTAGTGCACCATGTATAGCGGGGTCGTTTCCTGTGTTATATTTACACACACAGAAATATTTTCACGATTCAAAGCAAGACGAATCCACATTTTCCCACCTCTCCATTTCCACAACACTCATTATGCTTTTGCCAATGATTATTTGAATAGACCGGTTAACCTGAATATGAAAAAAATAGTTATATAAAAGCCTATGAACCTGTGTTATGTTTCCGAGTATTTAGAGATGAAACATTTTCCTGTCAGGAAGATTCATTCTCCAGGGGACGGACGACAACAATGGAACCGTGTGTGTGAGAGTTACGCGAGTCGTACCCACGCCACCACACAGAGTCCCAGCATGAGAGACACAGATCTGAACATCGCAACTGTGCAGAGTGCAAATGAGATTTCTGTGTTATGAATTCTCAAATAGCTCTTCGCTCAAAACAAGCTTGTTTCCCTGGTAATGCGCAGTGTCCTACATGTTTCATTGAGGGATGCTAAACATTAACCGAGAAAGAATGCACAGTGTATACACTAAAAGGGATTAAAGTGGTATTTGTGTTCTTGTTACTTCGTCCACGCCTTATCTCTCCCAGACAATATCCTTCTGTGTTCTCACATCAGCTTTATAATGTTATCCAGAGTTTTTACAAGAGTGCTGCCAGGAAAAACTCAGGAGAATGTCCAGAGCCTCTGAATCGGACATTTGAAAGAAGCTTAAAACAGAGGCACAACAAACGGGATCCTGCACGTCTTCCTTCAGCTGTTTCATATTGAATGGACTACGTTTTAGCATTTAATATCTCACTGGTTTTACGGAGAGACAGTGATTATTATCTCCATTGGAAGGTCTAGGTGAGGTTTGGGATTGTTGGTCTGAAGCTCCTGTCGGTTCTGTTGGCTGTCTGTCTTTGCCATCTGTGGTAGCTCCACCATCTGGTGTGCGAACGTGCTCTATTATGCAACTTTTTTGGCTTTAGGCAGGAAGGGCATTGTTCTTTCCCTCCCACTCCCTCAGTTGGTCAAGTCAATGCATCAATACGTGTCGATGGCGCTCGTCAGCGGGTCCGTCAGCGTGTCGCCGGAGGCTGAGGCCAAACCGCCGCAGACGGCAAAGCATCATATTGCACCGAGGATTAAAAGATGGAAGGCTTGTTAGCTGCTGCCTGAGGCTAGAAAATTCACGGTCGAAACAAAAAGAAATATTTATTTTCCCGTAGGGTGCTGCCAGGGTTTAAATTATGGAAGACGATGAGCTCATTTGTGTGAAAGGGTTCATTCTATGACGCTCAGGAATGTTGTCATCCTCTGTCAGCCAAGTTAGCCTCTGACCGGATCCTGCACCAGATAGGTGATAACAGGAGTCACCATTCCTGGGTTTCTTTCTTTGCTATTTCCAGGATGTGTGTAGATCCTGTACATCCATGTAGCCACAAAGACCCCAGTCATCATTCTGTCTAATGAATGTCTTTCAGCATCTACCAAGCCAAGGTCTGTGCTTGTCCCCAAGAGGAGATCGGCCTTGACCACTGCCCTCCTACTATTCTGACCTGGCTTTTTGTCGCCATCTTAACCGGACCCTGCCTCCTCCCTGGTCCAGAAGCCATCCATCAGAACCCTTCTGGTTTGCTGATCTCCAGACCATGGGCCATTCCTCCCCAACTATCATTACCATAATTTATTCAACAGGTCAATGACAGTACCGACAGGTTTACGATTCAGTGAGGAAGCACTTAAAAACTCTTTCATTTCAAGTTATCTTGTCATAAGTGATTGAAAGATAAATTCAAGTTTAAATGTATTGGACAAGAATTGGCTCCAAACTATACTACGATGTCATAAATGCTACTGGTTTCCAGCTGTCTGAGCCATGAAGTGGAATCATTGTCCAGAATTAAGAGTTAATCTTCTGAGATCAAGAAAAATCCTGATTCTGACTACAGAGTACAGAATACTCTGGGTACAGATGAATATTCTGGCTTGAATGTATATAACACAAGTAAGTAAGACGGAAACCTGTGTCAGCAACAAACTGTGACTGTGGTTTCAAAGCCGACTACACATCCACTGCTGCCTGCTTGTCAACAGTGCTCAAGGACATGGCACATCTTTGTTCTGGGTTATTTTTAATAACTGTAATCAGTTGACCGCAAACTCGACACAAACCCTTTTAAATCCTGTTTGTAATTGTCTGTTTTATTTCCAGTACACATCCTGCAGACAGAAGCCATATCTAATCATACAGCGCAAACACAATTTCATTCCAATTAGCCACATAACTGCCAGGAAGACAGACACGGTTCTTATTAGCATCTGTCATCTGCGGCAACATAGTATGAATGAAGTCTTTTTTAAATTCAGTTAATTTAATTTCTTTCCAGCCATCTGGAGGCAGCAGGTCTGGGTTCCATCTCCAGCCTGTGTTGTCAGTAACAACCGACATGTCCTTACAAAAACCAGATACAGTGGAGACCTTTGATTATTTCCTTCAAACAGTCTCTGTATCGCTGTCATGTAAAACCGATGAGTCATATCTAGGTGTTCTTTAGCTGTAATATGAGGTGTCTGCGGTTAACTTTCATAAGTAATAGATTTTAACTGTATCACAGCGAAGCTCAAACTTGTCCGACAATTAAAATCTTCCTGTAGCCAATGGTTTCAACTATAGACTCAAAATAAAGATGGACAACGTGTCTCCACTTCCTCCCACTATCTAGAAAGAAGCAATAGCAATTCAGGGGATAAAACTGCATTAACAGAAATACACAAATACACACAGTCGACAAATCGTAGTAGGTTGGTCTCGTCTGTCAATAATGACCTTTTACCTGTTTACTCAATAAAGTCAAACTAACCAGAGAAACTACCACTTGAACGTACGTCAGTGTGGTTAAAAGTGACAGAAACCTTCTTTGTCGGTTGAGAAGCTTTGGTTTCACTTTTGCTAAAGCTGTCATGTCCACCGCATTTATTTAAAGTCCATGGTCTCAACAGGTGCTGAAATGTGAAAAAAACATTAGTTTTAACTGCTATTTTGAAATGATTGACAGCTTTGATAGACAGGACACGTGATTCACTCAGCACACAAATAAAATGAAAAGATAATTACAACTTCCCTGCCTGCTTCTCTGATTTCCCCTGCTTCACATGCAAAAAGAGCATATTACAAATGTCATGGTTCCCTTAAAGATAAAGGGGCTTCCAGTTTCCCTGTAGTAGAGTGTGGGACAGATTTAAGGAAGTGGAGATCCCTGCTGATGTTTTTTCAGAGCTTTGCAACTTGGAGATGGAGAGGTCACCTAGTCAGAGACAAGGCAGCAGACACGGATACAGCTGATCCTTATGCAAAGGGGGAATCGACAGCTGTGACATCTGGCCTCGCCCCCACCACCCACACACACACAATCCTATCTGGATTACTGATTATACTAAATTATATTGAGATTATGCCTCTTGCTGGCAGTGACATAAGAAGCCGCCTGATGAACCGTGTCCCGCCTGTCGCTGCACTGTCTGATCTCCACGCAGCGATGGCAAACTCTGGAAATCAGACACCGGCCGTGGAAAGACCGAAACCTGCCTGGCATGTGTTTATATGTCACGACCCAGTTCAATATCAGACAGGCTATCTATCGTCTGCCTGTCAATTCACACGCCTCTATTTAAACCATGAGTGTTCTGGTTAAATCTCTCTCTCTCCTCCCAAACCACACAGACACAACCCTCCTCCTGAAAAGGTGAGTGACAGGAGGAGGAGGAGGAGGAGGAAACATGGCCTCTCCTGACACCTTTATGCTTTAATAATCCAAAAACATATTATTAATATATGAACATGTTTCATTTCAAACATCAAACTGCTCTGCACACACATGCATTAAATCCTAAAGCTACATCCAGGTGCTTATATTGCAAGGTGGGATTAGCGGGATATCTTTGGCTCACTTCTTACCGGGGTACATCACCATGGTAGAGCTGTCCACACGCTGTGCGACTTCAGAAATGCTGTTGTTAAATTCCCAGTCACACTGTATGAGTAAATCTTCTGCGATGTGAAGCCAAAACTACTAATTCATGTGTTCATACGCCTTGATCATACATGTGTCATCCAAAAAAGAGGCGTCTGCATACATACACTTGTGGCTTGGAAGAAGTGGGGATTTTGTGCTTAGCCATTTTGCAATCTACTTCAATGTAATTGGAATTCAGTCTGACTCTAAAATGAGTTTAACACTTGCCTTAACATTTTCTTGGGGCCTGAAGGTGTTGGACACTCCCAGAGGAAAGAGTGGTCTCTAAAGATGGAGGTCATCTCTTATGCCCAGAGATCTAGGGCCTCACTACAGCTTCCTCAGCCGACACCACTGCCGAGCACAGGGATGCAGAAGTGCACTCGGGCGTGGCCAGAGGGGGAACATTCAAACAGTTCACAGGAACAATGGTTTGGTGTTGAGTTCCCCTCTAAATAATTCAGTCTGTGTATTCCAACTCATCTGTGTCTATTTGTCTGTGTTGGTTTGTTTGTCCATGACATGAAACGTTCAGGTAGGGAGGGTCAAAGTGCGAGGACAGAGGCTCCAGATGTCTTTTATGTTACGTTTATGAGGAGGGACAACAATTAGGTTAGAGATTCACACACGCCAACCGTCTCCTAGGCAACGGACAGGCCAATATTTCATTCATAGAGAAAGCAACAGCAACGGTGTCCTGGAAAAACCCAGCGGAAACACTTTAGATGTTGACAACCTGACTTCATATCACAAAGGACTTCGCCTTGAGGTCATTCCTACTTGGGTTTCTCACCCAGTTTGGAAATGGGTGCGACATTAAGATGAAAAACAATCGTGAATCTTTTCAAAGGGGCTACAAGTGGAAGATGACACGTGACACATGTCAGCGACCTGGTAACACTTCACAATGAGGTTGAATATGGTGACACAACCCAGCCAATTACTGACGTGACTGCTGCTTGTTTGAGAACAATGAAAACCTGAGGGATGCTTTATAATTACCTTGACGGTAATTATAAAGCATCTCGACAAAATTTCTGGATAATCAGATCTCCAGTGGACACTTGTTTGGTTGCCGAGGGATTTGCAGCACCCCCTTACGATATAGCACAAGTCTGGTTCCTTCCTGAGTGAACAATGCATTGTCTGATAATGAGGATGTTCCATCATGGAGACAGAGAATAGCTGAAGAATATGCATGGGGAAAAAAACCTAGAATATTTTAAGCCACTGTGTTTCAACAAAAGACGGAACAAACCCCATCATCTAGTCTTATGCACCAGAGGAGGAGAATAATCAACTTAAACAATCTCTGTCTCTGTTAGTGTTTGTTGAGGAAAGGGCTTGATCTTGTGGGAAGACAAAATAGGTACAAAACTACTATTTCAACAAGAATAAAATGAAAAGATCAGGATAAGATAAATCACACTATCGGTAAAATTCTGTGTCTCACTCATGCTCACTCTCTGAGGGCGCACACATTCCCACTGCATATTCAGATTGTATATAAATAGAAGTTTCTGTGTAGGATGTGCTGATGCATGTTTCAGCCAAATGCATTTATTCTGCACCAGGTCCGAGGACTCATCCAACGGACTGAGAAAGATGAAGGGGACCAAGCGGCTGCTTTCATAACTTCAGATATGTAGATCACATTAGGTGGCTGCATATGATGGGGGGCGATCACTAACATTCACATATACGTAGAATATAAAATGAAAGAAAAGGGTTTGGATGCTAAAGTTATAAAGCCAGAGTTAGGATGCTAGAGTTACAGACACATGGCTGTGTTAGAGGCTTCGACTGAGGCGCTGCTCATGGCGCTGTGTGGTTGGTTCCGTTGCTTTGCTCTGTATGCGTTAGATGTTTTCCAATCAAATTAATTTTTTTACAAACACACAAGTGCAGGCTCTGGCTAATTCAATCAGCTTACTGACAATGCAGGTCCTGCCCGAGATCAAACATGAGCCTTGAAAGAGGAGCCAGAGGCAGCTGGTGAACCTGGTCTGGATGGATTGGTTAGGACGGCTTGAAAGGCAGCTATGTTGTGTGTTCTGAGGGGGGAGACTGTGATTGGTCGTTGTCGTTATGCAATCACGCCAGCAACAGCACCAGGCATGTGTACTACCAAGCATTAAAGTAATGCATACATGTGAGTTCTCAGTTAGCATGTCAACCCTAGGATCCTAACTAGGATACTAGACTTAGGATGCTAGGATGCTCTATAAATAGAGATTTGCTTGCACATGCATCACAGACACACACACAGAAGGATACCGCCACGTTACTCACAGTCGTAGTAAGCATGAGAGAGTATCGTTCAGGTAAAACAGGTTATCAGGAAGTGGGACGCATTCTATGTTTTCTGTTTACCGTTTCTTTTCTCGAGCGTTTCCTACCTGTAGGACACTTGCTTCCTGAGGTTCAGCTGGATGAACTCCGCCTCCATCCGGGACATGGTCATGTGGCCCTCGTCCTCCTTCGCGGCCCTCACCTCCGTCTCTCTAGGCAGCTACAGAATACAAACATGGATTAATTACTAGTGTGCAGTTTTTCAAGGCAAGTTGATACAGGTCATATGAACACATCCTCCAGGGACGCAGGGTAAACTTCTAGTACTAACGGTGCTGTTTTACTAGTTCAGCCAGGGATTAAATCAGCAGTGGATCCAGGATTTTCAGTAAATTAGGGCCCACAATTTTCTCCGAAGGGCCAAACATTTAAGGCGAACATTTAAGTCGTTCCTTGTTAAGTGTTTGCCTGATATCTTTCAAAAAAGCAACACACCAGCAACAGGCAGAGGCAGGAAGTAACGTCTGCTGCAGAGGTCACGTGATTTTCTTGAAAGCACACCGGTGGAGGCTGTTATCACCACATCTTTGTTGGTGCCGTCTACATGTGGGTTTTTGTGTTGTTTTTTTTGAGTCTGTCGCATGTCAGAAGCATCATCAACCCGCTCAAAGGGGATTCTCCCGACTGCAGCTCCCACCCGGCAAACACACATGCACCTCCTCCAGAGGACGTGCAGAGATCAGTGCATGTCAAATTTGACCTGACAAACAATTTGCTGGAATAGATTTTAACCCAATCAGCCTCACCTTTGATTTATTTACTTTGCCGTCCATGCACACAACCCAGAATACTTCCACTGGAGTCGGCTCTGCTTGCCAGGGATGGAATATCACTGACTTACTTAAGTGAAAGGTCAAGAGGTCAGGCGATCGGTTGAGCTGACAGTGATCACCCCGGATGAAGGTTCAAAATAATAAGTGACACCCCACCCCATTTGATATGACTCTTTGTACTCAACCTGACCCAGGAATAGTGGGCTGATCAGTTAAGCATAAAGAGATGCAGGCAGCAAACAACTTATATTACACCCCCCTTCTTTATCTATTTTATTTTATTTTATTTATTTTTATTACCTTATTATTTTATTATTGCTATTGTTTATTATTTATTTATTTATCTATTTCTGTATGTCATGTTATCTAAAACCGATCTGGTATATTATACTGTTGTTAAAATGTTTGAAGATCTCTGGGATGGGTGGGATGGTCATGGGGTTATACAAAATGGAAATGAAACTGTCTTTGATTGTATTGTCTACTGCAAATGTGAAATCAATAAAAATGTTTGTAAAAAAATAAAATAACAATAATAATAAGTGACAGGACAGGGGCCAGTCAGGGCTCGTCCCCCCACTGCCCACGCTCCTAGACTCGCCCCTGAGTTCAACCACACTTCTGTAGGGGCTACACAAACAGAGGGAACACACAACTCTGGAGATGATGACAACACAGTACAAACACACAACTCTCAGGTAAAACACACAGGGACACACAACAAAAAACACCACCTGGTAGTAGTTGGGCTCCCGCGGGATCCTGAGGCTCCCGTCCCCCGCGAACACGTCCTCCTCCTCGGACACGTCCTCCAGCCCGGGCCGCTGCAGCACCGGAGCCGCGGCGTCTCCCATCATCCCCCCGGTTGTCCCCCTCTCTCCCCCTCGGTTGTCCCCCTCCCTCCCCCCGGTCCCCTCGTGTCTCCTCACGACAGACAGGTGTCACAACGTGCTCTCACTAGTCCGCCTCGGCCGCTTCCTGTTGTTGTGTCCCCGTGTGTTTGTGGACAAGTCCCGGCTCTCGGTGTGTGTGTGTCTGGACGAGCTGCGGACCACCGAGGGGTGCACCGGCCCAGCCCGGACACCGGAGCAGCGGACCCGGGGCGGAGGAGCAGCGGGGAACACGGAAGAAGATCCACGCAGTCATGAAAAGTTCCCGAGGGCAGGTGACAGGAAACCAGCTGTGAGCAACCTGTCCCTCTCTCTCTCCCTCTCTCTGTCTCTCTCTCCCTCCCTCCCTCTCTCTCTCCTCCTGTCATAATACAACTGCTGGTGACGACAGAGATGACGAGCCGTGCATTACTGTCTTCTAATCTTGCCTTTGATTGGACTGCAGCGCGACACCGTGACCCCGCCCTCATCCTGTGATTGATAAACAGGTTTTATGTTTGCCAGGTTGTGTGTGTGTGTGTTTGTGAGTGTGTGTGTGTGTGTGGGTCCATGAGGATGCTTTTTTTCCAACGTGTCTTCATTGTGTGCAAAAAACATGTGATTACAGTTGTGTTAAGTGTCAAGGTCAACCAATCCATCAATCACATGTTTTTATTTGTATGGCCCACATTTACTCATCACATTTTGTCTCATAGGGCAAAAAGGGTCAGTTCATCCAAAAATTAAAAAAAATCTCATCATCTACTCACCACTATGCCGATGGAGGGGTGGGTGGGTGAAGGGTTTGTGTACACAAAACATGTGTCAAGGGTACACAGTGTTGCAGGCAAATCTGTTTACCCCTGAAACTCAAAAAGGGTTTTCTGGACTAAAACACGTCACCCACCCCCCCATCGGCGTAGTGGTTTATCTTTTTCAGTGAACTGTACAAGTTGTGACAACCTTTGTCCTTAACCCTCAACAAGAGCAAGGAAAAACTACCCCAAAAAAGCATAAACAGGGGGAAAATACATGGGAACATTAAAGAGCCACATGTGAGGGATCCCTCTCCCAGGAAGGACAGAAGTGCCCTAGATGCTCTCTATGGCTGAGGTCAACGAGGTCAATCCATCACTATAATAATGGCAATGATTATATAGCTCATAGAAAACTGATACAAGAAATATCAGCGATAAGGTTTTTTTGATTTTTAAATCGGAGCTGTGCAACCACACACCTCCGCAGGGATCCACCCACAGTCCTCCTCCGAGCCGCATGGGCCTGGAAGGCAAACGCTAAAAATAACACAGAGTACTGCAAGTACACCTGGTTTCATAATGTATGTGAGAGGATGGTGCTGGAGGGGGCACCTGGCGGTCAAAGGAGATGGAAAAAGTACAGTGAAGTGATTATCAAGACCAGAAAAACACTATATGAATAAATACAGAGCATTTACAGACTATATATCATTAAATGTGGACATGCTACATGCTACAGAATAGCTGTTGTTCCCCTTAGACTGTATTTTAGTCTACAATTCGTCCCCAAAGACACACACACACAAATATTATCAAATCATAAACAGGACAACCGCATGAAGCCTATTTGTGGCAGTAAAACCGTGAAAGTGAAGCATCTCTACAACAGACTCCCTTTACATAAGCACGTGTGTCCTGAAGGCGTTTGGCTCCGACCCGCCACCATCAGCAAGGCCTATGTTTGTGAATGAGGCGTTGGTCGTACACGGTGAGCAGCTTCACAGCCTTAATGTAAACTGAAAACAGGGAGGGTTGTGGTTCCTTTTGAGACCAGATAAACTCAGATGATTGGAGGCTTTGGGTTCAGGGAGGAGGACAGAGAGTTCAGAGGGGGCCAGAGGGGATATGATGTCAGTCCAGCTGGGGGCAGCAGAGCCCAGCTTCTGTGACAGGGTGAAGAACAGAAGGGATATCCCTCTTTCAAATACATCTATTTAATTCCATTAGCTAATTTTACCTGGTAGCGAAAAAAGCGAAAAAACACAGAAACCTCATGAGAAAACATTTAAGAGAAAAGACAGTGTATTAAAAATGAATACATGTATCAATATCAGATTTTTTTGTAGTAAGTAAGTAAGGCACAAATCTTGGTGCCTGATGGAATACTGACATTTTTTAGGCATAGTCACTAGGGTGTTTTCATGCGTGGATACAGGACAAAGGAGGAACAGTAACTTTTTTTTTTTACAACGTAACCACAAAGGTAAACTGTGTTATCAACTCTACGTCGAATCAACCTTCAGTATTTCAGTTCCTTCATTGTCCCTTTCAGTTATTACATAATCCTTCAGTATCTGTAAATGTGTGGTTGCAGAGTCCATCCTACGACTTAAAATAAATTCTATGATAGAGTGATATTCAGTGGTAGTATGTAGTGATATTAACACACGCATAGAGACACGTACTTTGGTACTTTCGATGTGCTTTAAACAAAATCACCTGATCTCCACGGCGGAATTAATACTTTACATCCTTTCTCCGCCTGCTGCACCACCGCTCACCACTCAGTGCAATCAACTCAACTTGAAATCTGAAATCGTTGAAATCTGCAGAACGAATGTATTGGAATAAATTGTCAAATTAACCAATTACATAGACAATTAAGAATCTGCATTAAACCCAGAATTAAACCTGCAGTTTTTACAAATTCAGCTTTTAAAAGATAACAGTACATTGATGACACATGTTTTATTTTGTAATTGAAGCGACACAACCTACTAATTTGGCTCATCTTTGTCCAAATGCATTTCTGCCTGAGCCAGTGACACAAATAAGTTTATACTGCCCTCTTGTGGTTGCTTTAGGCACAAATCCTGATACCGACTAAGAGAGAAAGAAAAACTGCCAGAAGAAATATTTTCTATTCTATATTTAGTTATCACTGATTAAATTGAAGAAGTTTTCGACATTGACTGTATATAAGTTTTATAATAATATCCGGTATCTAAAATACCAAAATATAAAAGTAACCTTTAAGTAAGGCTATCAAATTTATGTAGTAAAGTAGAAAATAAAATATTTTTCTCTGAAATGTGTATAAAAGGCAGCATAGAATGACACAGACACACCACTAACCCTAAGCCTAACCCTAACCCTAACCCTAACCCTAACCCACACAATAAGTCCCATTTTAAAATAATTTATGTCACATTTTAAATTATTTTAAATTAATTTAAGTCCCATTTTAAATAAATTTCAGTCCCATTTAAAAATAGTTTAAGTCCCATTTTAAAATAATTAAATTTTGGTAACAATTTGAGCATGTTAAAGCCCTCAAAAAGCTAATTCATTTGCCTGAAAATCAATAATAATAATCCTTACAATTTCAATACGGCCTCACTGGCTGTCAGTGCCTGTCAGTGCTCGGGCCCTAATAAGAGCACTCAGTACAAAGACATGATAAGAACAAATAAACATGTAATAAATGTGAAAGGATGAATACTTTCATTCTTGGTGTGTATGTGTGTGTGTCATGCGTGTTGTTGCATTCTTGTGATCTGCGATAGATTCCTATCTGTCTGTCAGTCTGCCTGCCTGACTTCTTGTCTGTCTGTCTGTAAGCTTTAACTATCACCACCTCTTCCATTAAAATCACTGAAGCGTTACTGCCTGTCTGGTCTGTGTCTGTATTCTGGTTCACCCTCCATGTAGTTTACAAATTTAAGGCTAATTATAACATTACATTCATTCCTGATATTCCACATATATATATAAAACACCTATTTTTTTGTTTTTGCTCCTTATGAAGAGTAAAAGATCAATGAATAAAAGTCGGCACATCCACAGCGGGTTGCCAGGTTGTCCGCCAAAACAGCCTTTCAGAGCTGTGGACCGACTGAACACACAGCCTTTGTCTGGCCCATTGATAAAAACCCAGAATGCTGACTGGGCTGAACTGCAGTCAAACCGAATCTACGTCTGGTCCGCGGCACCTCGCAAACCCCGTACCCCGACAAACTCCCCAAACTGCCCCTGAAACCGCCCCTGGTGTCCAGCCCAGTTTCTCTTGGCCTGCACATGCATGGAGCGGCTAAGCCCCCGTGCTAGCCGGCCAAAGCCCTGCGGGATTAGACTAATGCAGGCGGCGGGAAGCCATTGGTGGTGAAACAACAGGCATGGGAAGTGAGCCTTATCTTAAATTAACTCTTTTTTTTCTATGCGACAGCTCTCATCTGTCTTTTACTCTGAAATGCCCTTTTATCATTGTCTTTTGGTTCTGAATCATTTTTCATATATCCCTTTGGTGAGAAAATGGGCTGACACTAATAATGGATGGTCTGGTTGGCCGACAGGTGAGGGCGGGGGTGTCTGCACACTGACCATCATGGTTTGAAACTGCTGGGGTAAATGGTAAATGGACTATAGAGCACTTTTCTACTCTTATCAAACACTCCACAACTTCATAGAGCACATCAATAAGCTGAGCTATGCAATTTGGGGAATCAGTATTTTGCCCAAGGACACATGGGTTAGTCCCATTGACCCTCTGGTTATAGGCAACCCCCATGAGCCACATAATGGTAGTTTTTAATTCCATTGACCTGTTCACACACATATTCATACAGCACTTTTTTTGTGAGGAGCTATTCAGGGTTCAGTATCTTGCCCAAGGACATTTCTGGCATGCTTTCAGCCGGGATCGAACCACCGACCTTCTGGCTGGAGGACGATATTAGTTAATGGACAGCTGCAGATAGAGGTCAGAAGCAGTTCACATCTGATATCAGATAATGAAAAAGAATCATCTGGTCTGAGAGTTTGGTCATATGCTCAAAGAATCATTCAGAGGCCCCTCATATAGATGTTTCAACTCTGTGCTCCATCCCTCATCCTCACCACCAGTGTGGGAAGTCTCCTTCAGATCAGAAGCTGCTAGTACATAACATCTCTTCCATGGTGTTCTACTTCCTGCCCAAGTCCAAGCGCCAAAGACTATTTCACAACATATTCTTTTTTATTTTATTATCTTTCTCATCAGTTTCTCAAGTATCTCCTGATTGAAATGCTCCACACGTGTGTATGTGTGTGTGACGGATATATGATCACTCAGGTAAAATCCCTCTGTGTCTTTAGTTTGGCTTCCCGACCTCATTGTCTCTGCCATGCTCTCCTTCGGTGCAGTTTGTTTTGGCAGCTCCGGGGTGTCTGGTGCGCGGGTGGCACTGGGTCGCAGCAGGATCTGGACCTGGCCGTGCCCCCCCGCCCCCCATCCTCAGCCCTGATTCTGCTGACAGGGCCCAACCCACCATGAGATAATGTCATTCCAGAGGGATCGTGGCTAAAGCCCCTCTTTCTGGCTCTCAGGTATATAAAGAGGAGGCGGCTGTGGAGCAGAGGACAACGCACCCTGGGAACACACATCCTGCTCGCTCTATCTCTCCTCACCTCCCTTCCCTTCACCTGCTGGACCCCGAGCTGAGCGAGTACGACAACCCGAGCCGAGTCAAGCCAGATCCAACTGTCTCCTGCAGTCACTATGGATATTGCCATCCAGCACCCCTGGTTCAGACGTGCCCTGGGCTCGGTCTACCCAGCCCGACTCTTTGACCAGTTTTTCGGAGAGGGCATGTTTGACTACGACATCTTTCCCTACACCACCTCCACCATCAGCCCCTACTACAGACAGACACTGTTCCGCAACTTTTTGGATTCTTCTACCTCCTCCGGCATGTCTGAGGTAACGTGACTCATCAAGCTGTATTTAAGTTTATAGGAGAAGAACCTTTTCAGTGATGTTTAACACCAAGGTTCATAATTCTAAGTAGTAGCCGCATTTACTATCTTTATAAAGTTGCACTTTGTTCGTTACCAAAGAGAACGATGCATAGTTTGAGACTTTAGGATGGATTTTATCACAAGTATCTTTAATTATGATAGTTGTAAGATTCTTCTATCTTTGTAAGTATACTTTGTATCTTTATTCTGTTGCGTTTGAGTTTAAGCAGAACTTTTACTGAACTTAACACACAAAACTACAAAAAGTAGTCAGTAGTCAGGGCAGTTTAGATTCAATAAATATTAAACATGTTTTTTTGAAGTTGACACTGTCTCTGCTTTTGTTTGTGTGTGTCCTTCAGGTGAGATCTGACAGGGATAAGTTCTTAGTCTACCTGGACGTCAAGCACTTCTCTCCTGATGAGCTCAATGTGAAGGTCACTGACGACTACGTGGAGATCCAGGGCAAGCATGGAGAAAGACAGGTAGTGCTACACACTCACACACAAACACACACACACACACACAGACACACATTATTGACGTTTATCAGTATTGTAGAAAATTGTGATATCTCGCAATATTGAAGAAAGTGAAAAGAAACACCCTACACCCAAAAAGTAGATTTTGCATAATCCTGCTAACAATAAAACAAAGGCAGATGAATGTGAATGTGCCCTGTGATAGGCTGTCGACCTGTCTGGGGTGTGACACGCCTCTCAGCCATATCTGCTGGGATTGGCTTTGCCCTCCCTCCCTCAGAGGGTGTGTCTCACTTAGATTCAGACATAAATATTATTATTTCAGCTCTTGTTTGGGCGGGTCCTTTGTTTCTAGCAGAATGATGGATAATATTGAGGTTAAATGTTTGGGTCCCCTGCTGGTTGGTTGGGGCTGGAGAGGCCTCTTGGATGGGAGGTGGGCGTTCATCTTCTGATTGTAGTTGCCTGTGGTCACTTGTCAAAGTCCTGATGGTCGGTGAAATATTGTTTTCCTCAGTTCCTTCCACATAAGACAGTTCTTCTAAATACAAATCTTACGGTTGCAGTTATATTTTGAAGCACAACTGTGACATCTATGGCGTTTCAAAGCATCAGCAGTGAGTTAGGAGGAACATTTTCTCCCTGTGTGCTCCTGGAATAAAAAAGGTTATTTATCTAAAAAAGTGAAGTGTTCCTTTAAACCTCTGATCCCACCCTGCCTGTGTTAATCCTGGTTTTTTTTCAGGACGACCACGGTTACATCTCTCGCGAGTTTCACCGCCGCTACCGCCTCCCCTCCAGCGTCGACCAATCGGGGATCTGCTGCTCCCTGACAACTGACGGTCTGCTGACTCTGACTGGGCCAAGGGTCGGCGGGGGGAGTGAATCCGGCCGCAGCGAGCGCAACATCCCCGTCACCCGTGACGAAAAGCCCAACGCCGCTCCCTCCTCTTAAGAGGCCCCGTGGTTGACCAGAAGTCGGCGACCTGCGTCTGCTCGCAATTCTTCCTCTCTGTTTCCGAGTCCTCCTCGCTTCACTTTCTCCTCTCTAGATTCTGCTTAGCTCCCTCTTACAGTTTGAGTAGCATTCTAGTTTAACAAACCTCTGCCTGTGAGGGCGGGTCGGTGAGGGGCGGCTGGAGTGTTTCAAGGAGAAGAGTCATCCGAGGGACGAGACGTTCACACGACCTGACGCTTCATTCCGCTGATTGTTGTTGATTTGTTTCCGAGTGGTGCCTCTGATGGTGCAGAGTTGAGCTTGGAGGTAAATGTCAAACACCTCCGGCCCCAGATTTGCCATCAGTGAAGTCCTCTGAGCCCTGGCTGCTGCCGTTCTTCTTCTTCTCTCGTCTTGAATATGTTCTGGTACTGTAGTCGAAGGCCTTGTTCAGTGGAGACCTGCTCGTTACTGAGAAGTCCATACTAAAGAAACATATAATAAAGCTGTACAATTAACAAAAGGCAACTCCTGTGTGGATTTGAATTCTTGTCCCAAAGCAATCTACAGCATAAAGGTTCAAGTGGAGGGGTTTGTATAAAATATATCATAAATAATCAAATTGTATTAAGTGATCTCATACTTTCAAATAGACAGTGCTCTGAAAGTATGCAAACATTATCTTTTAATAAAACTTGTACAAACAGGTATCATCATATTCACAATATGTAATAGTAACGAGAGATAACACAAAACAAATCTTAAAGCTGAAAAAGTTTAAAATTTAAGCTTTTAACTCGAACAAATTTAATCGAGACCTATTTCCCTCACTTCTTTGGACATGAAGAGTTAATAACAAACGTGAGAGTCTTTCACACAGAACAAGGACTTGGCTGAAGACGCTGAATCCACATCAGAGGCCATTCTGTTTACATCCCTGAGCCTGGAAACACACAAACACCGACTGAGTCAAACTAACTCACCAATGCTTTTGAATCAAGTCTTCAAACCTTTATGTTTAAATTATGGAGAGACGTCTTTCCACACTGAGACACCTGAACAACATGAAAACTAAGCTGCGTCTTCGCACACTTTGCAGGTGGAAAACAAAAAAACTGAATATTGAAGCAACACAAGACTAATAATACTATAAGGATCTAAGACAGTTTTAGATTTTTAGATTTTAGAGCTGAAAGATTGACTTTTACTGGCAGTTGCCCGTCTTGCCACAATTTAGGTCAAAAACCTACTGTCCTGCAGACTGAAACTTGTATCTGGACACTGATCCCAAAACAGCCTTTGCAGGAGCAGATGGTTGGACATACAATGTGTGTGTGGTACCTCTTGGAGGGCGTGCAGATCCTCCAGGGTCTGCTGGGCGGCCGCTCTCAGGCTGGGCTTGGCGCTGGACGTGAGGTGGCTGACCCGAGCCTGGAAGTCCGGGTCGAGCAGAGAGGAGCCCAGCAGGAGCAGCGCCTCCTCCTCCAGCAGCACCGACTGCAGGAGACGCAGAGAGTGGAGACACACCTCCCATTCTCCATCTGTCCAACAGAGATCAGAGGTGTCTTGTTTTGTCGATAAAATGAGATCCAATCATCTTTGAGATATGATGTTCAAGAGGCCGTAAACTTGGTCTGACCCTTACAATCCTAATTAGGTCATCCTTGAGTCCAGGTGATATATATAGATATTTACTTTATTATCACGTGACAAAGAAAAGCATCAAAGCCATTTACTTGATGGATTAGAAAGAGCATATGTTTAAAAAAAATTATATAAAATTACTGATTTATAATCAAAATAGCTGCTAATCAATTTTTCTTGATAAAATAATTGATTCATTGTTTTGGCTCCAGAACTTTGTGATGTATAGAAAGTAGTAAATAAGGTCAATGATATAAATTCTCCTCACTTTTCACTGTTCCTGTACCAGCTGTGCCTTTGACGGACACACTCAGTGTATATGATGAAGTTGACCCGTGTTAGAAATTACACTGTAACGTTGTAATGTAATGTAACTTTGGCGTGTGTGTAAGTTGATAGCAGAGCCCAGTTGTTGTGAATGAGACTGATGCCTCTCCACATGCAGGGTGTCCTTACCGTTCAGCAGGCTCCAGATCAGAGTTATGAGTCTTGGGTTCTCACTGATGTACCTCAGCCCGCTCACACTGATACTGACGTTATACAGAGCCATCAGCATCAGCCTGCAGGACACAAGCACAGTCGGTTAAACAAAACAAGAGAACAACACTGACACCTGCTGGCCACATCTAGATACTGACCAGACTGACTGAACCGCAAAGTCATTTGAGTTTATGAGAACTAGTTGCTGGTGGATATGCTTATATATAATGTGATATGTACGTTTCCTTATTCTGGTTCCTGTTTTTCTGTGCTTTTTACTAGAATACTGCTGTCATTGCAGCTATGAAGCTTCCATTAAGTCATTCTTTAAACACCCTGGTTATGAAGTCTAATTTTAATATTGCTGCCTCTTTATGACCTAAAACAACAAAAGAGATAATCAGGGAGATAATTGGCTTTTTCTTTAATCTATTCTCAATGTCAATTCTCAACAATTTACAACAGTCTGGCTGGAAAATCCTGGCTGTTCTGTTTACACAGCGGACCGAACCAGGGACTCAGGGAAGAGCAGAGGAGGGAGGGATGTTCCTTTATCCACAATAAGAGGAGGATTTCTTGTACCTCGTTCTTTCTGATTAGAAAAATGTTTATGAAGACAAACCAGAACTGATACGACAGTAACTCCCAGTGGTTTGAGTTTGTACTCTACCACAGCTCCACGTACACTTTGAGTTTGGGGAAGACCCCCGGCTTCATCTGCTCCAGAAGCTTCATCAGAGTGTCCAGGAGGATGTGAACCGAGCTGGACAGGAAGTTCCGCCCACATGGTAAAGCTGCTATGTCTGATTGAATGGGAATAAAGACAAGGCAGGTGACGTCTGGCCTGCAGCCACGGACACATTTAAATGTGTGTGTAATAAAGAAAAAGATGCACCCAAAGAACATGTTGTGATTTATTTTGATTTAACAACAAGGGACAACGTTTAAAAATGGTTTAGGCAGCTAATTGTTGAAAATCGGGGAGAGTGGGAACCAGTGGGAAGTCACACAACAAACACACTGTGAAAAATATCAAGACAAGTACTGGAAACACATTTTCTACTGGAAAGTGGAAACACAAGGGAAAACACACAAAGACCACACTCACTGGTGATGGTTCCAGCCAGAGCCAACACAAACTGGTGCTCCTGGGAGTTGTGGTCCTCGGTTTTCACCTCCGCGTCCAACGACCCGACGAAGCTCTCCAGAGTCTGAGCAGCTACAGCCAGAAAGGACTGAAGCTTCCCCTGCACCATCAGCACAAAAACACACACACACACACACAACCATACAGCTCCACTAATCAGTTGCCCGATATTGTACTGTGTCCCAGTTAAAGGCCATTTACCGACTTTTACAACTCACGTCAGCCAGCCAGTGTGTGATGGTGTCCTCGGAGGCCGAGCAGCTCCACAGCAGGCTGCAGGTGGTGGATCCCAGAGCAGAGCAGAAGTCGGCCTGCTGCTGCAGCTCGGTGCCGCTCTGCCACAGCTGGTCACGCAACAGCAGCTTCTCCTGCAGACACACAAACACACACACAAGTGATAAGTCTCTGTTATTTTGTTTAGCTGAAACAACCCTTTATAGGTCCAGTGTGTAAGATTCAGGTGAAAAGGATCTATTGGCTACCACAGGCAACGTGCAACTTCACCACTAGATGTCACTAACTTCCACACACTGATCTTTTAAGGTGCGATCACTGTATTAAGGAATATTCACACACACAGTTGTTACACTGCCGGCCCTCTCTCACCTCTCTCTCTTTCTGACACTCGGTCTGCGCTGCGTCCAGTCGCGACTGAAGGTGCAGAAGCTCCTGTCGCAGCTGCTCTTGCTCCTTCACAAGCTGCTCCTTCACTGCATGCACACACACACACACGTTACACACTGACAATGCACATGCAATACACTCAACAAAAATGTTTAACCGAAGGTGTAGATTGGGTTAGTTTGGCCGTTAAAGGTGTTTCAACTGCACCACCTGCATTTCTACATGCAAATATAACAACATACTAACCCTAACACGTTTAAATGGGTGAAACATTTAGAAATACCACATTAATTTGTGGATTTTTTATGATGTAAACGTATGGAACATCATTGATTAATAACGTAAATACAACTTGTAAATAAACACAATAAAAATCCACTTCTATGATATAAATTAACTTAGTGGTGAGCCGCATGGGTCAAAGCTGATAGGCCAAGTGTCCTCAGCTGTCATCACTTCCTGTCTTAGTTATAACTATAGTTATTATTGACACACGTAAGCTGTGACAGGTGATGTTTGAATAGAAGCCTACCCGTCTGGGCTGTTCGAGCTTTGTGCAGCTTCTCCACCAGCCCCCGGTTCAGGACCCTGGGCAGGAACTCTCTCAGCTGCATGACCTCGGTGGTCAACTTGTCCAGGTCCCGTTTCCTCACTCTGACAAAGTCGTCCTGGAGGAAATCGAGAGAAAATAGAATGCAAACATGAATCTGGTGCTTTTGCAAGTTTTCACTAATGAAGACAGTGCTAAATATTGAGGTCTACGACTTAAAGACCACGTCAAGCCATTTTGATATTTACAAGCTAACTTTATCTATCCTGTTAATACAGATATTGTCATTTTAACTTATCGCAATTACCTTGTGACTGGTAAATGGTTAATTATCAGTTTTTTGCCATTAACCCATAAACACGTATGTGCAACGTTTTATTCTTTGAGAAGAGCACGCGGAATTGAACTTGCCCGGGATCGAACCGCTGACACACCGGTTTGGAGGACGACCCACTTTAACCCCTGAACCTCATTTAAATAATCGAATTTTGAATTGAGGGGAACTAGATTGAACTTGAATTAAGACTTGTCGGAACTAAATGGTTGAAATCTGAAAGTATAAAGAGGGAACTCTATTATTTGCAACTGAATTAAAGACCCTGTTTGCATGAACGACAAAAGCTCTTTGATTCATATCAGTCAAAAGCTAATGAAATAAATCTTGATCTTTGATTCGGCCTCGTGAAAATATAATTATCTTGAATTAGTGATCTGAACCAAGCCGCTAGCCATAGCAGAAACACCTGTTATCTACCTGGAGGGGGGGACTTTAAATGGCTCAACCACACATGTTATTGATTTTTCCGTGATTCATCATCATCGACATGATCAATACTCGACATTTACCTTTGCTCCATAACTCTGAGCCACAGTTTTACCGCCTGACATCTTCCTCCTGGTCTTCCTCGTCTTCCTCCTACTGTCTCCTTGTGCCTGTTAGCATCGATGCTACAAGCAACAGCTAACCTAGCTCCAAATGTCTCAGTGTTTACTTGTTCGACTCTTTTATTGATTCCCCTGAGTTACAGCACCGGAGTATCCCTCCGACCTCCAGAGGGGGCCCGACGGGGGGATGTAGTCCCCGCCCGGCTCCAGACGCCGCGGTGAGCTCCACTCCAGTCCGGGTTTTGCGCTCCCCCCGCCGGCCCCAGCAGCTTACCTCCGCTCCCTTTGTGCTCGAACCCTTCTCTCTGTGGTTCACGGTTATAAAGGAGCCGGGAAACCTGCAGGGAAACGTCTCCGTCTGCCGCCTCCTCCTCCGCAGCTCCCTCATGTCCGCGGGACACGAAGCAGACTTCCCCGGCGATGAGGTGCTCATGGGCCGGTTCCCTGTGCACCTCGCCTGCCGGGATGGAGACGTCGGGGCTCTGGTGTCTCTGTCCGAGCAGCACCGGTCCCACCTCTCCGCGGAGGACCCCTGCTACGGGTGGACCCCCGTGCACTGGGCGGCTCACTACGGACAGGTACGAGAGAGATGAACCGATCGCCTCCATTTTGGCTCAAACTGTCTGTGATGTGATCGATTTATTGATACATTCGCTCCCCACAACTTTAATACAGTTAGTTTCCTAGCAACACTTATATAAGATGTAATAATGGCTTTGTTTGATTCTTGTGTTAAGTGATTAAACTTTATATTTAATGGAAATAACGCGTAGTTCTTTATTCCTGTCGCATGAGACACGAGGGGTTTTCCTGTCTGATCGCCCACTGTTATGTTTAATTATCACTGTGTAATAAAGTTTTACTGTACAATAAAAAAATTCAATAAGTGGATTGCAGGATTTTCATTGGTTCCGTGTAGCCAATGGCCGCTCAGGCGCCAAATCACCTGGAGGTAAACAGGAAATGTAGAAATATACACACAAAATATATAAACACTTAAAAACTACTTGTGCCATGATTCAAGCTTTCAAAGTGATGGATCAGTAATAACAACTTTATTAATATATAGTACATTTCTGCACAAAGAACTACAAATTTGTAAAGAAAATACAGAAGGAAGTGCATAAATATTAATAGCAATAATAATAAATCAGATAAAAGAACTGTGATAAACTGGCTCCACAAGTAAATTCAGGAATTTGCCCCCTGAAAAAAAGTCTAGATATAAATATCTTTATAATCTATAGTGTATTAACCACACATTTATTGTAAAAACACACTTTCTTAAATATAACTCTTTCAACAACACAACAAAATCTTATTTAAATCTAAATTCAGCCCTGTATCCTTCAGCTCTGCGTTGACTCGAGCTTCCTGGTTGTTCGACGACTCTTGTTTTTCAGTATTTTACTTGCCACTCCTCACCTTGTTGCCCCGCCCTGTGTGTTGCAGCTGGAGTGCGTGGTGCGCCTGGTGCAGATGGGCTGTGGCGTGAACGTGGGGACCAGCCGCTTCAACCAGACACCCACGCACACCGCGGCGTTCGGGGGGCACCCCCACTGTGTGGTGTGGCTGACCCAGGCCGGAGCGGATGTCAACAGGCAGGTCAGTGGTGGATGTGACCTTTGACCTGTGATTCACACAACAGCATGTTGGTTTGTTTGGGCTTTTTGCATCATCGTGGAGGATTATGCTGTAGCAATCGATTATCAACATCAAACTTCACTCCAGTGGAGAGCAACACTGATATAATCCTGTTCAGCACCAGAGGAACCTTTATTGTGGATTGAATGGATTTATTAGTCCAGTCCAATGCGGCACCACTCACAGTTTTCATCTCATTTCATCCCTCAGACTCTGTCCCTTGAGATTTGTTTAAAAATAGTCACATTCCTTTTTGTTCCTTATCCAAACCGCCCTCGCTTCGTTCCAAACTGACAACAGTGATCTGAGGAACCTCATCAAAGCTGCAGCGACTGAACGTCTGACAGCGACAGTCTCTGCAGGTGTTTTGGATCCACGTGACATTTTGGCTAATCTCTATTAAAGCTATCTGAATATGATGAGCAGATAAATTACAAAGCAACCGTTGCATTTTAATGTGTTCCTCCTGTTTTGCTTCCCTCTTGGTCTGTTTACCTAGAAATGGATACCACAAGGCTTCCATACCCAAACCCCCTCTGCCTTCTTGTTTGTGAAAGCCTTGAATAACACCTTTCTCCACGTTGTGTTCCCAGGACTTTGTGGGTGAGGCCCCCATCCACAAGGCGGCTCGGTCAGGTAGCTTGGAGTGTATCCAGGTCCTGCTGATAGCAGGTGCTAAACCGCAGTAAGTACCCCGCAGTCTGAGCCGTGTGTGCAGCAACACAGCAGTGCTGTCACGCTGAGTGTGACCCACAGCAGCAGGTACACTTCTCTTCTCACGGGGGTTTGTTAACGGGGAAAAATCAGATTGCTGTTTAAAGACACTGTGGGGTTTTGCACTGCCGCTGTTGTCAGATGTGAGTATAGCTTTAAACTAACAACAGTAATGATAAATACATGCAATATACACACTAATTTGAATTTTTTCATATATACTGAATAGGGGTGGGAATTGGCAAAAAATTGACAATTCAATAGTATTGTGATATTTGGGCCACGATTCAATAGTATTGCGATTCTGCAAAAAACTGCTACACTGCAAGTATTGCGATTCGATTCTGCGATATATTGCGATTCATGTCCCCCATATTATTCAAAGGCATTACAAAAAATGAGGAAAATAAGACTGCTCAACTCACTTCAAATGTCACATTTAATTCTGTGAACAACATTGTCTTCTACACATTAACTGAAGTGCAAAAACTAAGAAAGGTAGTGCAAAAACTTTGTCCTTGAACATTCAGGACACAGGACCTTTGTAATTATTTTCTGAATAGGAGACCTCTCACATGAACACTGAGCTCAATCATATAAATAAGAGTAACCTAGAGCTTCAATCAAATTGAGACCTGCAAGGTCATGACCCAAAATGTTAAATTCATTTGGGAATATTGGCATTTTTGTTCAGAAAAAGGAGTTGGTCAACATGCTCAGATGTTAAAGTTCCTCTGGGCCGTTACTATATCTCCTGCAGTGGAGAACATCCTTTCCTCATACACACTAGGTATCTTTTAAACTCTGAAACTCTCCTCATCATGCTTTGCCAGCCAGGGGCTGTTACATATATAATTGTAAATAAATATAAAAAAATATAATCGCGGGCGCAAAATATCGCGATACTGAACAGAATCGTTTTTTTCCCCCACCACTAATACTGAACTCTAACATCCACAAATTCAATGTGACATAGATAATGATAGTCCTGAATAGGCAACATAGGTTTGACATCTGTGCATTTACACTGTGTTTCCTAACATTATAGAAACGCTGCTGCTGTGGTGTTGATATTTATTGCTCATGTAACATCAGCTGGTTTGGAGGAAACCGGCCACACTGGTTTACTTTCCCTTATTGTCATCTTCTTCTAAGTAAGAATTCCTTACCAATAAACCATTAATACTAATAAACAAAAATTTGGAAAAATCACTAATGATTTGAAGCCTGCACCAACCTAAGTGTGCATCGTAAGTTTCTAGGATTAACATTGTATTATCTGCAAAAGCTTACAATAACATTAATACACCAGCTTTAAATCCCCATTTTGGGATGTTTTATTTCTATTTTTTTAAAAAGCTACCACTCCTTTTTATTTTTCCAACGTGTAAGTAGTTGGTAACTCCGCAAAATGTCCATTCATGTCTACGTAATGCAATAAAGGTCAGAATACTCCACATGTCTTAATTAGCGTATTGATTAGTCTGAGTATGACCTTATTCTGTGCTGTTGTGACCCACATCTACAACCCCACCAGTCAGAATACACTGCTGATGCTGGTATAGGGTTTACATATAGATATCAGCACTGGTGTGTGATACTGAGCACACAATGTGACATGGAGTGTTAATGTCCCTTAAGAGAGTGACTCATTTCTAGAAAGTTTGTGAGGAACAGAAAGCTGCGGCGAACACTTGAGCTTTATCTCACTTCAAAACATGAGTGTTAGATTCAACACTGCCTCACATGATCGGCTCCCACACACCAGGGGGTCGGGGGTGTATTCCAGATTTCTACTGGCAGCTCTCCTCCAAACCAGCTGATTTGAAAGTGGGCTAAGATTTAATACAGTCTTATAGTTCACAATGATAGAAAGGTTATTTGTGTGTGTTTTTTTATTTTCCTTCAGGTAGAAATGTTCTTATAGTCAAATGTTACGAGTTTATTCTTGAGATTGTTGAGATGATGCAAAGGCTGAAAAGCTCACGTGTTTCCATTTACATGTGGCCCACTGACAAAAAGGCGTTTATATACATATAAAAATATAATAATATAACTAAAATTTTTCAATTGTTCTCCTCAACTTACATTATATCATAACATCTGAGAGGGAGAGAGTGAGATCAATTGTTTCGGATGATTTTGCTTTAGAAAATGAAATTTAAAATCAGAAGACAAGAACACTATGACCGAAGCGAACAAGCTAAACGTTTTAATTTGGAGTTACTTTATTTTCGAGCAATTTGATCAAAAATCCCTCATGTTGAGCACATATAAGAATAAAGTTAGTCCACAGACGGACAGATGTATCAGGCTGCTGCTGATGATGCTAAGAGTAAAAGATAAAACTTCAGATAGCTGCCACCAAGCCTCTGTCCTTACATTTTACTTATATGTGGACAGGCTTTGGATTTGTCTTTTATTTCTCTTGAACAGCAGATGGCCCTCGTACTTTGTCATATTTAGTAAATGCTTATTTTCTTCAGTACAGTTGGTAGAGGATCGAACTGAGAACGATATCAAACGGTTCCTGGTGGATTTGAACTCGGTGTCAGTAAATATACATCGTGAGCTTTTCAGCCTCGGGGGCTTTCACAATCAGCCCCAGCGAATAGGTTGTGTAGAAACGTTGTGCTACTTGTGACTTTTAACCTGACACTGTTTAACTGGTATGTTACATTTTGTTGCTTTTGCACCATGTTCTCTATTGTGTAAAGAAAGGATGGACTGTGCTGGCCGAGACAAACACCCCTGCACGTTCTGATGTTTTGCAGCTATTGAATTTGAACATGATTGTCTCAAGTAATCCCAGAAAGAGGGAGCAATCCATATAGGCACTGCAGAATCTGGCACACGTGCATCAGCGAGCATCTTTACAGTTGTGGCATTGAGTGTTCACTATCGCTTCCTACAGTTTCTGCAGCTGGCAAACTGGCGAGGTATTTCCTGCAGTGATTGGTTTCCATGCTAAGACAGCACTGATGATGATAGCCATGTCCAGACATGCATGCCATAGCTTACCACTAACTGTTTTCAGACTCTGTGCTAACAAACTGTACTGGACGTGTCTCAGGAGTCAGCGTAGGAGTCTCAGATGGAGGATTAGTGTGACCGTGAAGAATCGCAGCAAAGCAGGAGATCACACATGAAATGAAATGCCTCCTTGAACTGTTTACTGAATCAAGATTATGATGAATTATTAATTGTTTAACTGATGGATGTTATTAATACAGGGTTTCTACACAGTCTGGAAAGTGTCATATTATATGTGACAAAATAATCCCACCTCAAAGGTCCACTTGTCTCGACTAATAACTGTATATAATATAAAGAGGGATGATGGCTCTTAAAGTCAAAACATCAAGATCACCCCCTGGGGGCTGGATAGAGGAAGTCATGAACCCTGCCTCCTCCATGTTAGTAAATGGGCAACAGGACAGACACTGAAGCTGTGTAGGAACTCTGAAGCTTCTCTCAACACCAGACAAGACACATTTTTATATACACGAAGAAGAGGATCAAATAATAAATATCGTATTTT
Organism: Limanda limanda; assembly: GCF_963576545.1. Classification (NCBI taxonomy): domain Eukaryota; kingdom Metazoa; phylum Chordata; class Actinopteri; order Pleuronectiformes; family Pleuronectidae; genus Limanda; species Limanda limanda. The sequence goes on along the minus strand of NC_083658.1, from coordinate 6,742,783 downwards.
TATCTATTGTGTGACAGTAAACCAAACGTGTGAGTAACTAGCCCTAATCTTGTAGTGATGCTGCTTTCCCTTTAGATGTGGGGGTTCACCCTGGACAGGTTGCCAGTCAAGTTGTAATTGTGCTGATAAAATAGACGAGCACTAATAACAAAGCTAAATAAAACAGTACTTGACAAATCTGGAACTTAATTAAGAACCTAGTGAAAGAACTAGTTAATGGAGAAAGTGCCTGAGGTGGAAGCACAGCAAAATATTCTCATTTACTCTTATTACTTCAGAGAGTTTTTAGTTTCCAGTTTAACTGAACTGTATGTTTTTGTTCTGTTTCTGCACAGAGAACTTTAGCTGGAACACCCAATCATAAATCATCATAGGTTCCGCCCAGTTTCAGTGTATTTCACTCAAAATAGAGCCTGATCTATTAAGCAATATTTTTTGTCTGTGGTTAAATAACCTTCCACAGATCGAGTTGTTGAGAACAGAATAATCTGAAAATAGATCTGAAGCTTTTCACTTACAGCTATATTTGCCCTGAGCTAATAACCATGTCCCACTTACAAATACTAAACTTTACCAGTTTAGATTTAAAAAAGTCCAATAAAAATATATAGGTTTTGGCCCTCGTTTAAATTTTGTCTGGTTTTGAGGAAGACTAATTAATTACTGAATTTGATTTTCCCAGATCCCAGTTAGGAGACATTTCATTTGATGTAAATGACCTAGAGTGAGGATGTTTCATTTACCAGGACAGTGTTATTTAAAACTGAAATGTACTTGATTATCTTAGCCCTTTTTTTTTGTCATAAACCCTGAGATAGCGTTGATGTTAGACTTTATTGATTTAGCGTTGCGGAGGGAGATCGTCCCGACCGGACCACGTTGAGGAGACGCTGTGTTGTCTCAGCTGTCTCTCGTGACCACGGCTCTGGTTGATGAGCACAGGGTCCTGGCGACCTCTCTCTGCAACACGTAGGCCTGTTACATGAGAGCCGGTCAGAGACGAGTGCAGGATGCAGTCAGACAGTTTGAGATGAGCTGCTGTGACACCTCCACAGGAAGTGGTTTTTGTTTGACTCTCCCCTCTTCTCGTTCAGTGTAAGAAATGCCAGCGGGCAGACGGCGGCGGACCTGGCCCACGCTCACGGCTTCCTGGACTGCTTCCGCTTCATCTCCAACGCCCAGAAGCACCTGCTGCAGCTCGGCGGCGTGCAGAATGGGGGCGTCGCCTGTGGCGTCGGCCGGCTCAACAGAAAGAGGCTGCCGACCACCGTGGAGCCCGGACACCTGAAGAAAGCCAGGAGAGCAGAGGGTGAGAAATGGGATGGTTTCTCATTTTTTGTATTACAAGTTTCTTTGAAAATGAATTTATGTATGTATTTGTAATACATATGAATGGTGTTTGCCTATGCAAATTAGGACATATTCAATAAGTGTGGAGCTCATGTGCTTGTCAAATTCATTTCAAAAGGAACTTGTAATACAAAAAATGTTACGTTTCATGGTTACTTTCATTGTGTAAAGTTTTATTTTGATTGGAGTAAAGGAAAAAAATAGTCTTTTTGGGGTGTATTGTTGCGGGGCCTTATTGGCACACATTGATGAGAATTAAACATATTTCCTCAACTAGGATTTCTTAGGACTTTTAGTATGTTGTTCTGGACACCTCATACAAATGATCTATGCTGAAAAAAATTATTTTACAATTAGTCGGTCGTAAAACGCTACTTTGCCTGGACTATTGTTGCAATCGTTCAGTACCTTAAGTTCAAAATACTGAAAACCACGTCACCTATAATATATATTCCCAAATTTAAAATACCAGTACACTAGTATTTATTTGTAAATAGCCCTAACCACATAAATCCAGATTCCAGACCATAGACTGTTTTTAAAGACGAATAAATAAAATGTGTATTTTGACTTTTCATTTTGATCCCTGTCCCGTCCACTAACCTGTCCCTGTGTCTGTCCCTTGCAGATGTATTGGCGCAGATGCACAGCAGTGGAGGGGAGGAGGTGGAGAGCATGAACATGGAGTCTGCCCAGAGCCTCAGCTCAGGTGGGACTGGAGCTTCTGTGGCTTTATAACATCTGTATTTGATTTTTGAGCCGATTGAGCTTAACTTTATTATGTAGAGATCACAAATAGAGAAGTGCAGTGTTGCTGCTCGTGAAGATTTACTGTGAGATTTCTTTTTAAAAGCAGACGATGACACCAAAGGCGTCGCCAACGGCCATGACCACGCGTTGCCTCGTGCGGCCCAGGATGAGCCCGAGCCCCCCAAAACCACCCCCCCGCCTCAGCGCTCGTCGGCCGACATGTGCGGCTCCCTCCATCAGAGCGGCAGCCCCAGCAGCTGCGTGTCCCAGCGGCCGGCCTGGTGGGGCCTGATGGGAGGCGAGCGGGGGGGGGACTTCCAGCAGTACGGACACTACCACGGCTTCGGGGACACGGCGGAGGAGCTGAACGACAGCATCCAGGCGGAGCTCCGATACAAGCAGGCCGTGGCCAGCAGCGTCCACCTCTACCACGGGTCCTAAACATGGAGTCAGCGTCCCGAGCCCGGCCCCCTGGAGACATCCTCTCCAACACGCTGTCCTGTAACCTTAAAGGATCTGTTATATTTTGGGAAAGATCCTTTAGCCGCTAAATCTAGAGTCACTACTACAGATAAGTCATTTTTGGATCATCTTTAAACAAAGACCCCAGTTCAGACCTGGTGTAAACATCCGTCCTGAGAGATGCAAACACACACACTTAACGCTGACCACCTAGGATCAGATCTCTCATGACAGATGTTAATACCAGGTCTGAACAGGGCCAGAGAGGGGGGGGGACCATTCTTACTGTACCTGTCTTGAGACAACTTTGATGTTTTGTATGTTCCTTTAGTGACCACTAGGGCTGGGCAAGTTAACTCGTTTTAATCGAGTTAACTCAAGTGATGAGTTAACTCTATTGTTTATCCGCCAATTATTTTCTTTTTTCCTGTTCTGCAGCAGTCAGCAACAGACTTTCACAAAATAAAAGCCTGACTTTCACAATAAAACAATAAATAATCAAACCTGAGTTAATGGGAGATAAAATAATTAATCGAGTTAACTCATAACTTGAGTTAACTCGATTAAACGAGTTAACTTGCCCAGCCCTAGTGACCACACATTGCACAATATACCCGACTTAAGTTTTATAGCCTCTACTGCTCTCCAGGGTTTTTGTAAGAGTTGACCTGGGACTCGGTATCTAAAGTCCTGTCCTCGTCGTGGGGCTGCCAGGTCCGTGAAACCAACAACCAATCAGACAGCTTGGATTTGGAAGGTTTCACACACACGATTTCCTATTTTATTCCACATTTACAACGTTGATTATTTTTTTTTTGTTAGTGTACTGCTACCGCTGGCTGGTTTTTTCATTATTAAGAGCTATTTAGTTTGATTGTATGCCGTTTTGTGTGTGTGTGTCTGTGTGTGTGTACGGTGGTCAAGGTGTGTAGGTTGAGGCTGTCCTCTCTGAATTTGCCGTCCTTCAGTCGGTGAGGAGCAACCACACGGGAAACTGAAAACCTCCCAGCTCGCCTCGATCCACCAAAGGGAATGTGTTTGCATTAATTTGAAAAATCATTGGTTTGTTGTATTTATACTTTAGAGCAGGTGAATGTACTGTCATTTTTTTATAAAGGATACTGTTTGTTGGGACATGTTGGGAAACTGCACTAAGTGCCAAAGGCTGTTTTATACTCGTTCTGGTTTAGCCTCTTTTCCTATTAAAACTTTTTTGCAGTTTGATAAAAAAAATATTGACGTGAGTGAGTTTGTTCTTTTACAAATGTGTCCATCACAGCCAGGAAAAATACTGTCAAAAAAAGCTTTATTTCTTATCTTAAATATCACCTCAAATAATACATTATTAAAAAGAGCAAAGTGCAGGTTACAGCAGTTCTTGATGAGAGAGCAGCTCACGTAACAGCTCGTCACCGCCTCAGATCCAGCTGCATCGTCTTCTGCAGACTGGCGATGCTGGCGTCCAGAGCGGCGAGGCCGTCCCTGAACGCCGCCTCATCCCTGGTGTCGAAGGTCGACCCGGATCTCATGCTGCAGTCGGACCACAGAGACTCCACCTCGCAGTGGGACTCGGTGGCGTTCAGCCGCCGCCCGCATGGCTCCGCCTCCCTCAGACGCTGGGACTGGTCGGTCCGAGGGGCTGGGGCGTTTGAAGGTTTGTCTGGGCTGCTTCTCTCCCTGTCTGCGACCACGTGCTCGGCGTGGGCGGGGTCAAACCGGTCGAGAGACATCAGGTACTGGGTGACGCGCTCGTTGGAGGAGTGGTGGGGCGTCGTCGGAAGAGACTCGACAACTGTAGAACAATCTGATGACCCCTGACTCTGAAGCATCCTGAAACAGACGAGACGTAGAGAAGAGAATCATAGAATCCATTGCCCATGACTCAGCACTGATATCACACATCAAACACGCACCTCTTCAAGTTCTCTATCTCCTCCAGTCCTTGTTGAGCAAGGGACGCCAACTCGCTCTTCTGTCGCTCCGTGTCCACCAGCCGGCTTCGAGTTGCTTCCAGCTCTGCACACAAACACACACATCAGCACAATAAAAGCACACGTATCAGGCATCTCCCTCACGTCAGCCACTATCAGGTGAATCTATTTTGTCTGGTATATCTAAACGTTGCTGGTAGGACGAACACGGAGGAGATCACAGAACCTGTCCTGACGGCCGCGCTCTCTGCCTCCCGCCCTCTCAGCTGGCTCTGCGTGTCCTGGAGATCCCTCCGGAGCTCGGCGAGGTCGTGCTGCAGCTCTCGCAGCCGGCACTGAGCTGTGGTCACCTCCTCCTGCAGGATGGTCACTGTGGAGACACACGGGTCAGATTAGTCACTATACCCCCTTGACTCCCCATCTGTGATCGTGACAGAGAACCCACACACAAATCACCTTCTGAGTTACTCTCCGTGTCCTGTTGTCTCTCTTTCTCCATCAGCTGCTGGTTCAGGATCCTCACGCGCCTGACACACAGAGACCCACAGTTTAATGGAGCCTACTTATGTGAGGAAACACACAAAAACTCAAGAGTCGGTGAGGGTCCGTGTGTTGCTAAACCTGCGGAGCTGAAGGTTTTGGTCGTGCAGCGACGACGGGTCTGCAGCGCTCTCAGTGTGGATGTTCAAACCACCGTCATTCAGCAGTGGTGAGGACACAGCCTGCTCCAGGTGGTGGAGCAGCCTCTCTGCTACACTGCCTGCACACACACACCGAACACACACACACACACAGTGGATAAGCTGTCAGCTGTAACATCTCTCTCTCTGGGTTAGAGTGTAATCACCACTAGACAGACAGGCTGAGTCTAAATGTGTGGATTTCAGGATGTGTACTACAGTTACCTTGTCCAGTGATCAGAGCCTTGAGTTCTCCCAGCAAATACTGAACCATCTTCTCCTTCTCGTCTTCTCCTGCGCTGCACATTTCCCTGCTGTGTGCGTCCTGAGGAACTTCCTGCACCGGACCGGGTTCCAGACGCATGTCCGACACCTTCGCGGTACAACTGTGTGTGTATGAGGGGGGGTGTCCGACGGCTGCATCCGTGGCAGCGCGTTGGGTGTCGGTGTCTCTCACCGGGACAAACTCCTGCTCGTCACTGGACGGGCACTCTGTCTGACCAGGAGGAGGCTGAGAGGACGACTGGTGCACCGACAGGAGGACGGAGGTGTGGGGCGGAGGGGTGGAGGCCTGGGGAGGAGGGGCGGAGGGGGAGTGGTGGGCTTTGGTGTGAACTCGCCTCAGAGTCGGATGCAGCTTCACCCCCGAGTGTGCAGCCGGGGTGGGGGACTGGGGGGTTGGAGCAGAGCTGCCTGCTCCACGCTGGCCTGACGGAGGATTCTTGTGCACTGGAGGTGGAGAGAAGAGAAATGAGTCAAAGTTGTGAGAGGACTGGGGAACCCACTGGTTTCTAAAGCATCACCACTGACCTTTCTGCTCCTGTCTGGTCCCAAGGTTAAACTGTCAGAACACACTCACACACACATCTCCTTATTATATACCAACCCACTGTCCATCCCTTTACTGGCTTTACCCCATGCACGGATTTTACCACTACTTATCCTTAAATATTTATATATTCATATTTGTATATATTTTTGTTGCTTTTTATATATATATATATATATATATATATATATATATATATATATATATATATATATATATATATATATATATATATATATATTTTTTTTTTTTAGTGTACTTTCCACTCCAGCAGCACAAGAACACTTCCCTACCGGACACTGACACAATCACATCATTGCATCCCATTCCTGTATCTGTATATATATTCTCCGTATGTGATTTATGTATGTATGTCAGTGAGGTGTTTTAAGTGTTTACTGTATAAGCTACTGGATGTTCTAAATTTCCCTCGGGATTAATAAAGTATCCATCTATCTATCTATCTATCTACCTGTCTTTTTAAGTACTTTCTTCATGGGCTTCTTCCCCAGTGAGGTGGGAGGTCTGGATTTGGCTGCTCCACACGTCCCTGCTCCATGAAGTCTTGGGGATGCTTCTACAAACACACACACACACACACACACAAACACACACACAGTGTCATAATGACAGAATAGGATTTCTATACTTGACTAACACCCATCAGATTAATGAAACTCCTCCGACCTGTGGTGTCAGCCTGAAGGATGCCGCTGAGCAAGGCAGCACAGCGGTCCAGACCCTGGTGGAGGTTGGTGACCTGAGAGAAGAGGACACAGCTGTGAGCATCACATCTGTACCGACTCCGTGCTTTTCATTATCCGTTCTCTCTCATGTCTCCTTTATTGTTGCAGATCCACTCACTCCTCTCACCTGCTCCTCTGGGTCTGTGGAGTACAGGGAGTAGGCCGGCTCGGGGGGGCGGGCAGGCGGCCCCGGATTCACTCTGAAAACACAAGTAAAACAACATGTGCTGTCGGTGCACTGAGGATGAAGAGTAAAACGTCAAAATAAAATTCAAAGAAAGGGCCGACGTGCTCACTGTCGTCTGGGCGGCTGAACTTTGGCTCCTCCCATCAGCCTCCCTGATGTCACCGCCTGCCAATCACAAGCCATACATTTCAAACTGAGTCTTACTAGTTCAGTGCAGGTGAGACACTGAGGAATTTCGAAACACAGTAGACACCACCCTCCAGCTTACGAGTGGTTGAACTAGATATATGATTTAATGATATTTAATGTGTCATGCAAAAGGTGTGCCCCGCCTAGGGCAAGACACCACGGTTTCAAAAAAGAGAGAGTACAAAAAAAGAGAAAGCAGAGACTAGCAGCAACAAACACTGTTGTCAGGGATTTTATTTAATCTAACTTTTCAGTGCCAGAGGAAGGATTCCTGTTTTTAGCAGAGACCCCTTGATAAATTTGCTGCAACATAAGATTCAGTGTCATAAGTTACACAGTTAGTCATTTTAGTTTCTTTAAATTCAGCAAAAAACTTCCATCTAGTTGTGTTGAAACTGCATGATAAATTATAGCTCTGCATATATTGTATTTCTGCTCTTTAGCACATGGAGAATCTTGTGATTGACTCTTATTGATCAACTAGTCAATTTGCATTAAATAAAATAGTTTTCCTAAATTTCAATGATCCTATTTGCTGTTAATGCAGACAGTGTTTATTGTATTTTTAACCCCAGGCGGCTCATGAAGTGTCCCTTCACCCAGCCCTACATCCCATAATGTGAGTTTACAACCAGCAAATTCACTATATTATTGAAAGTGGACGGATTTAAACATGCAAGTCCCGGTCATGGGATTTTTGTATGTTATAGATACGTTTGGCCTTCATCATTTTACTGATAACAAGTAGAAAGTAAACACACAGACTCTTTAATCCTCGTCAGTGGTGTTGACAGCGGTCTGTCGTCACTACTGACACACGAGTAGCAAGTGTTAGCATCCAGAGGCACTGACAGTTAGCTCTGTTAGCTCACCTTGTGTTTAGCTGTAGCTTTCATGGTGAACGACGCTTCCTGTTCCAGCTGCTGTTCCCTTCATCCACGGCTCTGCTCCGTGCCCGCAGCTTCCGGTTGGTTTCAAAATTGGAAACATGCAGTCAGCCAATCACAGGGGAGGAATGCGTGGGCGGAGCTAAAGAAAGCAGGAAGCTGTAGTTCCGTTGGTTAAAAAAAACGTGCGTCTGTGACCAAGTGATTCACGAACAGCTCAGACTTAACGTCACTTCCTGTAATGCGTTTTATCCGTTGTTCATTCCACGTTAACTCAGTACTGCAGTACGCATGCGCCACACTGGCAGTGGCTATGGAGACACCGCCAGGCCTTTCTTCAATTATATTTTTTCCAGAAATCAAATACCATTTTTAGAATATTAAACATTCTTTATTGGAACAACGTAGTGTTACAATAGATTCAATATTGTATTTAAATTATAACCATGCAAATACAAATGAGCCCTCAGATAGTCTGTCCCAACATGACAGCTGAGTGACAACATCAGTGCTGAGGGATGGAATGTTCAGAAACTTTTAGTTTACATTTGTTTCATGTTAAATTAGTTACGTTGAGCATGAAGACTCAAAGAAATGTTTTCATTCTAATTAGAAATGGATCAATAAGAACACCTTTGATCAGTTGAACTTGTTTAAGTCTTAGCTTGGAACACAATCACATGCAAGTTACAATTAAAACATAATAAAACATAACATAACATAATAAAACAAAACAAAAGCTCTCCACAACATGCACAACAAAACGCTCAGGAGAGATAACCAGGTCAACAGGTTTCTCAAATGCAAGCTGATTAGCAAATTAGAACAGGTCAGATGTGTGGGAGGCTGCGCTGCACCAGGTCCTTCTACCCCCAGTTCTCCTCTGCATCACCACCCGCTGGCACCTGGCTCTGCACTGCGCTGTCCTGAGAGAATCCTCCGCCGGGACCCTGAGGACAGAGGACAAAGTGAGTACACTGAGGACATACAGCCACACTCTCAAAGATTATGAAACTGAAAAGTCGGGCCTGATACCTTTCTGGAGTCTGTAGTGGCAAAGTTCCTCTTCTGAGAGCTGAAATCATTGCTACCGGGAGCATTGAACGCATGCTCCTCCAACCACGGGGGCACGACTTGCTGGGCCTGTAATTCCAGATCATACACAGACAATAAGGGCCAACACTGTACGTCAAGTCCACCCACTTGTGATGCACAACCTCTGTACTGCGATGCCATCTTACCTTGGACAGGATTGTAACCAATGAGCGAGCCAACTGTCCATCTACACCTGGGTCGAAGAAGGCCACAGCCTTCCCAGTGTTACCACAGCGGCCAGTTCTCCCAATACGGTGAACATACTCGTCAACGTTGCTGGGAAGGTCATAGTTCACCACATGCTGCACATCTGGAATATCCAGACCGCGTGCAGCTACGGAGGTCGCGACGAGGACTGGACAGGTGCCAGAGCGGAAGTCACTCAGGGCCATCTCTCGCTCGCGCTGCTCACGGTCACTGCCAGACAACACCACACGTTAACCCTGTACATTAAAACAAACTATAGAGTCCTGAACACGTCACCTACCCGTGTATGCTGGTGGTTGGAATTTGCTCCTGGCACAAGTAAGCAGCAATAAAATCTGCTTGTCTCTTTGTCTCCACAAACACCAGGGTGCGCTCCGTTCCTGCAAGCACACCAGGATCACTGATCAACACCAGAAGAGACAAATTCCTCCCATCATTCGTAAGCCGCCAGAGATAAATTACCTGTGGCCTTCAGGAGGTCAAAGAGCTGATCCCTCTTGGCGAACTTGGTAACCTCAATAAAGGTCTGCTCTACATCAGTGCAGGCTCCGCCCACCACACCCACAGCTAAGAACAGGTAGTCTGGCCTGAGGAAATCAGCTGCCATCCTGTAAAAAAACATGCTTTAGGATTCATAGATACAAACCAACAATCCAGCTCACGTAGAGAACAAGTAAAGCAGTAAAAGTTGCAGCTGATTGGGGTCCAGACCTCTGGATGTCCTCAGGGAACGTGGCACTGAACATCAGAGTGTGACGGTTCTCTTTGGTTGGCATTCCAGGCGAGCCCACCAGACGGCGCATGTCCGGCTCAAAGCCCATGTCCAACATGCGGTCAGCCTCATCCATAACCAAGTACCGCAGCTTCTCCAACCCTACCTGAAGCACAGACATTGACCACTTATGTGTCTGAGACCTTAGCTGAAGACAGAAGAACTGAAAAATCTTAATTCATTTACCTTCCCTCGTCCAATCATGTCCAACAGTCTTCCTGGTGTTCCACACACTATATTGCATCCGTTTAAGATGTCTCTTATTTGGTGTCCAGTACTGACTCCACCATAAACAACCACTGGACGCACACATGTCCTGCAACATTCAACAAGCCAGGAAAAATGCATCGTTTCATTCATTAATGTGTGTTGGTGGCAATTGTAGCGTTAAATAATTGTTTATCAAAATCTGAACTATACCCAAAGGCAAACTTCCTGGCCTCCAGGTATATCTGGCAGATGAGCTCCCTGGTCGGGGCCACAATGATGGCTTCAGGCTCCTGCACCTCACTGAAGCGACTGGCTGCCACACCGTCGGCCATCAGCTGCTGCAGGATGGGGAGGAGAAACGCAGCCTGGTGGAGGGAGGACACATTAAAGCTCCGTCCACACTTACAGTTCAGGGGGTCAATTCACTCTCATCTCACCGTTTTACCAGATCCAGTCTGGGCACAGGCCATGAGATCTCTGCCAGAAGAGATGATTGGTATGCCGTGCTTCTGCACAGGGGTCGGCTTCAGGTAACCAGATTTCTTGACGTTTCTTGCCAGGGATTCGCACAAGTGTGCCTCTTCAAAAGTCTGAGCAGAACACATAAAACAAACCAGCTTCACGATTAATGATTTAAGATTAAATTATTTGATATCCATTCAGTTTAGACTTTGTTTGCTGTATCTTTAGCCTTTACTGTATCAGGGTGGCAAAGAGGCATTCATCTGCTGGTTAACAAGACATTTTGCACCTGTGTTGATCTGTTGACCCTTTTTTTTTTAAATCAAACTTATATTGTCTTTTAACTGTTGATTTTGTTAAATAAACCCGTTATCAGTTATTAGAATTTAATCAAATGATTAGCACTTCTTACCATGATTGCCTGCGGTGGGTTGGTCCCACTGATTTCCACCGTAATGTCATCATACTTGTCAAAGTTGATGCCTTTTTCATAGTGGGCAAAAACAGCCTCTTCCGCCTCAGAGAGAGTTGGTGGAATGTAAGTGACCCTAGGTCCTGAGGGTGAAAAGACATTCAACAGGTGGAGAAATCAAACTGCTGGACTGTTACAATACATTTACAGGGAAACCTTCATCAACTTACTTTCCTCCTCAGTTGGATCCGTCTGTTCTGAATCTCCACGTTCACCTGTATCTCACACACACACACACTCACATCAGTGAAATGTTTAAAACTATATTAAGCAAATTATGGAGAAAGAAAGAACACTGATGTAACCTTGAGAAAAGATTGCTTCATCTTTTCCACGGTAGCCTGCACACACAAATCACCCAATATTAACAAACATGAATAAAAAATATACATCACTTTAACAAAAAGTTTAATGATTGCTCACTTACCTCCTCCAAGTCCTCCTCTGCCACCCTGGTCACCTTCAACAAATCATCAAGTATTAATATATAACTATATGACTTAAACAATAACATATTTAAACAGGGGTTGAATCAAATACCTTGTCTGAAGCCGCCTCCTCTTCCTCCTCTAAATCCTACTCATGACATACAGTGATGAAATGAAACAGTCACATATGGTGGATAAAATTTAGTGTGTATGTAGTTGGTGCTTAACAAAAAACAATACACTTGCCACTTTCACCCGTTCTGTCATCGTCTCCTGTAAAATCAAGATAGTTCACATTATTTTTAAGCTCTTTAGGAGGACTTCAAATTGATCTGATTCCAAGTTTCCTCTGATCCAAACATAAAAAATTACCTGTCCCTTCACCTCGGTCCCCTCTGCCAAACCCTCGGCCACGTCCTGGTAAAATAAACATGAATTCATGAACAATTTCAAAATAATTCACTTGTTCTTTGAAGTCCACCAAGCTCACGCATCATCATCCTTGCTCTTCAAAGTTTGATTTGATGGATGACTTCTATAGATTGAAGTTTTAGAGCCACCTTTCAGGCCTGCAGGGGACTTGTGTCTGATATTTAACCCGTTTTCAGAAGCGTCAAACTTCTGTTCTCAAAACCGAAAGTTATTGTAATTATTCACTATTGATAAGTTTTGGTCTTGTAGGATTTTACATTTTGTTTAGAAAACTCAAATCTGAGGCAGAGCAATACATTCTTAAAAGTGGGTTGATTAGTTTGTGTTTCACCTCTCCCTCTGAAACCACCCCTCGTGTCTCCTGTGCTGTTCCAGCTGTTGCCATCTATAAAAAAGCAAATCTGAGAATCAGTAGCATTCAGGCCTGAGCTAACATTTGGGGCTAACAAGGCTGCACAATGCACAGCTCTTAATGATTTTTTTTTAGAAATATGAGAGTGTCCTGTCATTCTGGTACGGTTGTCAGAAAAGTAATAATGAATCAGAGCGGCTCAAACACACAAAATAAAAAAAGGATTAAAACTGTTAACTGGTTTTAATTGTCTATAATTCACATTACAGGCCATTGTATGCCCTGCAACATGAGAAATAAAACATTTGACATCCAAACTAGTATTAAGCTTGTGAGTTGGAAAATCACATCCGAGGTGCTATGCTGCCACCTTGTGGTAGAAAACGGCAAAACAGCAAATGGCAGCTCCAATCAAGCTGAACAATGTGACTGCTACTGGTACTCACCACTTCCATTCTCATCCCCACCTTAAACAAAAGAAAGGGCAAAGAAGCTAGTTAATTTCTCTCCACAGTAGTAATGGAGCTCAAGTCCTCCTACTCAGGGATTCTATTATCATGTCCACACAATACCATGTTACCACATTCCTGATGTATGGATCTGATTGTGTAGAAGCACCTATTGAGCTGCCTAGTTTTGTGTCTTCCTTCACAAGTTAAGTTGTCTTATGATTAGTCAGTCAACTAACATTCTTCTACTTATTCAATAACATGTGATAAACGGGCACCTGAGGAAAAGGATCCTGAGAATCCTCCTCGTCTTCCTCTTCCACCGCGGCCTGGAGAGAAACACAAAACAAATATCTATCCATGTTCCCAGGGTAGAGATAATCACTGCTCATTCTTTATTCAATTACCTTGTCCAAATCCTCCTTTGTCCCCATTCCAGGAGTCTCCTTTTGGGGCTAAAAATAGTAAGATCATTTGTAATAATGCATTATTTTAGCTTGATAACAGAGAAGTCAAAAAAGCCAGAACTAGTCATTTTTACAGGTTCAACGTGGATGTGAAACTGGATCAGTGAATAACATTAGAGTGAACAGACCTTCACTTGATGCCTGGCTGGGGGGTGCATCACAAGCTCCAGTCGTTTCCTACAATCAGGGGTAAATGTTGGTCGGGCTATGGAGTTCTTCTTCTTTGGTACTTTGTGAGTAAACTGACTTACCTTTTCATCCCACTCGTCCATTTTTGTTCACCGATTGTCCTGGCAAATAATCAATCTGCAGAAATTATAATTAAAGAAATGTACAAAAAAAAATCTTTAAGTACACTGTAACACTGATTTGCATAGGGCGTGTAGCTAGCTGCCTTTCGTTAGCGACATTTGAAAAGATCAGTGAAGTTACCGAAATACCGCGAGATTTCCATGAGCAGCGAGATCAGCCAGCCTCGTGGTTTTTTAGCTAACCCACGTTAAGCTAACCCACTTTAAGCTAAATCTACGAATTCAAACTGTGGGCGAAAAATATTTAACAGGTGGTGTTCTCGCCCGGTTCTTTCTCCTTATTCAATAAACCTGCGACCCCAAAAAAAACTTTCATTTCACTAAACTAAGCTAGCCCACGTGGAGCTAACCCCATTGCTCCCGTTAGCTTGCTAGCTTGATGGCTAATAGCCCCCGCACACACGAAGAGCGGGTCAAGCACCTGCTCCATGATGGAACCAACGAAAAGTTCAGTGATCTTCAGCAGATTACGAAAAAATACGCAGAAGTGACGCTAAGTAAAATTAGCTGACGTGGCACTTATAGCAAAAGACAGCGAAATACGAATTAGTGTTTCACGAACTAAAAGCGGGACGTATAATGAAAGTAAACGTATAATTAAAGTAGATGAATAATTAATCTACCAAATGTCGTCAATGATGATGATGATGGTCGATGATGGTCAGTGGTGGTCAGTGGTGCCGGTGGTCGTGCCTCCTGCAGTCGGTGCAGCTCAGCTCGCTGTTCTCTTCTGTGGACGGGACCGTGTGCAACGCGTGATCAGCCACAGGTGCACTTGGTTACCAGTTCCGCTGTTCCCGCCTCCTCCCTCCTCCAACGGGTCTGTTTCCGAATAACAAATTAAAAGTCAATTCTACCGCAAACTAAACACACTGTTGTGTCCGATGGTTGTAGCCAACGTGTAGGACTCGCGTTGATTTGCGTTTTGCTCGCTTGCTAAACACCTCCCGAGTGAAGTGTCCCACTTTCTTACTGATCAACCCAATTTTCCTTTATTTTGTAAAAATGTTTTAATGGCACCCATGACAAGTTCCTTAACTAAATAAAATGTATACACACATATATCATTTCATACATCTGAATTAGATTAATTACTGTTGTTCACTTGATTTACATTTGTTAAATAAAGTTCTTGAAGCTTGTGGGTTGAGGACAGAAATAATGACATACTATCCTGTGACACAAATTGTGATCTATGAATGTGGGCTGTACAGATCAAATTTGATTGATTGATTGATTGATTGATTGATTGATTGATTGATTGATTGATTGATTGATTGATTGATTGATTGATTAAAAAAAAAAGCATAACTCTATCGGCAGTGCTCTTCTACCAAAATAATAAAATCTCACCTTAAAGCTCAGTCTACAGAAGCCCTAGTTAAATGTATTTCTCAATCAACAACTGATGGATGACATGAACACTCATGTATACGTGGAAGCCTATTTCTGCATTTGTTTTGTGCTTTATAAATGCTTTATCCTGAATTAGATTTTGAGTAAAAAATAAATAAATGAACGTAGGTGTTCGGGGAAACTGGAATAAAACTATTATGTGATGATCCAGCTCTTGCTTATGTCACATTCCTACTCTGATTGCAGGGTAAAATATGTGTGGCCCTCTCTCTCATTAACGTTGCCCATGCCTGGAGTATGTAATCTGCACACGTTATGTAGTGCAAAGGCACTGGGAACAATGGGATCTATGGGGCTTCTGTAGCAGGAAACAGTGAACATTGAGATGCATAGATAGATAGATAGATAGATAGATAGATAGATAGATAGATAGATAGATAGATAGATAGATAGATAGATAGATAGATAGATAGATAGATAGATAGATAGATAGATAGATAGATAGATAGATAGATAGATAGATAGATAGATAGATAGATAGATAGATAGATAGATAGATAGATAGATAGATAACTTTATTCATCCCCGAAGGGAAATTAAGTCGTCATAGCAGCCGGTATATTTGAATACAATACAATACAATACAATAGAATAAAATAAAAAATATTGAGGTAGAAAGAATAAAAACAGAAACACAAGATAAATAGGTAGATAAGGTGCAGTGGCAAGATGATGGTAATAATACTGATGATATGATGGTAATGTTATTGTTAGACAGTATATAAAAATAGTACAGTATATATAGTATATAATATAACATAATATATATTTATATATGATAGTAATTATACCAATATAATAGCAGTATATAGTTATAATGGCAGCAACAGTATATATAATAATAATAGTAATACAATAATAATAATTATAACATGTACACATGTATAAATATGTGTATATAGACTATACAAAGAATATACAGAGTATGATATAATATATATAGTAGAGGTATTAATATAAGTATTTGACTATAAAATAGATAATATAATATACTATGAGTGTAAGAATATGTAGACAGAGTGTGCAAAAGATAATATTATTGTATAAAATGATGTATAATATCAATATGGTTTATATTAACACATATCACATATGATGTGAAGTAAGTGTATATTGAGCGGAGTGTTGTACAGGGCACACAGTGCAAGGAGACAGGTCATTTAGTGCAGTTCTGTGATGGTGGCTCTGACAGAGGGAGATGAGTTGTACAGTCAGTGCAAACAGTGAACATTGAGATGCATACACATACTCCATCCATTCCACAGTGGGGGGGTGTTGTCAGGAGCCCACTGGATGTGACTGTGCAGCCATGATGCTGTGATGAACTTTGAGAGTCCAGGTCCTGGCAGCACCGCGATCCACTTCCTCTCCGCCGGGTCTTGTGGCCGGGCCGCAGTGCATTGTGGGACGCGGGCCGACGGTGAAGTCAAGATGGCTGTGGACCTGAAGCAGGGTGAAGAGCCTGCAGTAGAAAGGCCCTGAATGAAGTTTCACACCGAACATCTGTCGTCGTCGCCGCTGGAGAAGTCCTAACCGACCCCCGGACCCGGACTCTTACGTGTGCAGACCCGCAGCAGGATCACACGGACCACGGAGGAGGAAGTCTCGTATGAATCCCGACGAGCAGGAGGAGTGTGAGTGTGCGCCACCACAGGCCGAGGCCAGCCCGGCAGGAGGAGCCCATATGCGGGGAGGCCGGGAGGAGAGAGCCGGGGCTGCCGGGGCTGCTAGGAGGGAGCTAGCTAGCTAACCTAGCTGCTGCTGCTAGCTGCGTGGAGGCTGTTGCTCCGTTGTTTTTATATATAAATATTAAGGCAAAGCTCCCAGTTAGGCACGGGTTGGTTTAAGAATAATTAAATCGTGGCTGGTTTGGAAACGCCAGCTTTTTGCATGGGTAATATTTGTGCTCAGGCTAGCGGGCTTGCTACGTTAGCATGCTAAGTCAGCGTTAGGTTAGGATGTGCAGGGACCTGACGTTTCTCCTGCCTCCCTGTTCTGTTTGTTGCATTCAATCCTGTGCTGTGGGCTCTGTGCTTTGTCAGTCAGCCACAGGGTTCACTTACTGGTCATGATGGTTTTGCATAAATCTATAGAAACCTCACTGATTATGACCCCTAATCTCAACCAGGGCAACCTGGTGGTTTCCAGCCACAAGCCTCAGATGTGGCTGTGTAGCCAGCATGTCATTTCACTACTGTATTGCTTGTGATGCAGTTTCTAGGTTCACACATGCCCTGATTCACCAGTGCATCACATTGTACCAACTGTTATTGTCTGTCTACCAATCAGAGAATACGAGGAGCCTGAAATAGAAAACCCAGAAGCAAGCCGAATGTAAGTCCTTTTCGTTTTCTACTCGTATTAACACTGTTGTTGTTATAATAAGCATGTACCCGATGAAGCATATGCACCAGACTGTCGGATCAATCCTGCTGCAGCGCTGGCTTTGCTTTACCTTGAATAGTTTGAAGATCGTCTGAATTATTCAAACGTCGTAGTTCAGTCTCCCCTGGAAGTAAATTTTTGCCATTAACCCGTTCACACCCACATTTATACAGTCGATCTATGTGCTGCACGTTGTCACACATCCCTCACACACTGTCGACACATTTGGGGTTCAGCATCTTGCCCAACGAAGGGGGGGGTGGGGATCGAACAAACCGTCTTGTTTGTGGCCGACCCGCCCTTTCTCCTGAGCCACAGCAGCCGTTCTCTCACATGGGAGCTAATTAGCCTTCTTAGACTTGTAAGTGGTGTTTGCCTCATTAAAAAAAAAGTTAAATCTCCAATATAGCTGACTTGGCTCCTAAAGTTCGCATATTTAGTCCAAGCACAGGTTCATCCTACGTCCAATTTGCCGTGATGAGTGAATTGAAGTCCCGCTGTTCTAACTTTTTGTGTCTCCCCTCCGAACGCAGGAAGCGAGCGGCTGCCAAGCATCTAATAGAGCGCTATTACCACCAGTTAACGGAGGGCTGTGGGAATGAGACATGCTCCAACTCGTGGTGTGCCTCGTCCGTCGGCTTCAACCGCATGGATAACAATGCGGCGGCGGTCAAGGCCCTGGAGCTCTACAAGGTCAACGCCAAGCTATGTGACCCCCACCCCTCGAAGAAGGGCACTGCCTCGGCCTACCTGGAGAGCAGCGCCCGCAGCAACTCGGCCTGCCTCAACCGGAAGATGAACCATAAAGACGTCCACTCTGTACGGGACAATTTCAAAGGTGAGTTCGTGCACAACATGAGTGAAATTTGTCATTCCTTCCATTCCGATTGTTTGGTTTTCATTTTCCTTTTTAACAATGCAACGTGTGATTCTGTGTGCAGATGTGAATTACCTGACAGAGGAGAAAGTCTATGAGATCTTGGACATCTGCGGAGAGAAGGAGGATTATTCGCCTCTGATCCGGGTGCTGGGTCGGGTGTTCTCCAGCGCCGAGGGCCTGGTGGAGAGCTTCAGGAGATCCAAGCCTCACACCAAGGAGGAGCTCAAGTCCCTTCAAGGCAAAGACGAGGACAAGGACGAGGATGAGAAGGAGGCTGCCGCCTGCTCTGCCACAGCCATGGAGGACGACTCCCCGGCCTCCTCCTCCTCCTCGAGGCTGGGTGAGGGCTCTTCAGAGAAAAACGACGTCCAGAAGCTGGCCCCGGACGAGGTGTCGGTGGACATCGAAGCCGTGCGCCGGGTCTACGAACGCCTCCTGTCCAACGAGAAGATTGAAGCCGCCTTCCTGAACGCACTGGTCTACCTCTCACCCAACGTAGAGTGCGACCTGACGTACCACAATGTGTATTCACGAGACCCGAACTACCTTAACCTGTTTGTTATCGTGATGGAGAACAGCAACCTCCACAGCCCAGAGTACCTGGAGATCGCCCTCCCGCAGTTCTGCAAGGCCATGAGCAAACTCCCGCTGCCAGCACAGGCCAAGCTGGCCCGCCTGTGGGCGCACTACAGCGCCGAGCAGATCCGGCGCATGGTGGAGACCTTCCAGCAGCTCATCACCTACAAGGTGATCAGCAACGAGTTCAACAGCCGCAACCTGGTCAACGACGACGACGCGGTGGTGGCGTCCACCAAGTGCTTGAAGATCGTCTACTATGCAAACGTGCTGGGCGGCGACCTGGACATGGAGCACAACGAGGAAGAGGACGAGGAGCCCATCCCCGAGTCCAGCGAGCTCACGCTGCAAGAGCTGCTGGGCGAGGAGCGGCGGAACAAGAAGGGCCCGCGGGTGGACCCCCTGGAGACGGAGCTGGGGATCCGCACCAACGACTGCCGGCGGCCGCTCATCCCCTTCGAGGAGTTTGTCAACGAGCCCCTGAACGAGGTGCTGGAGATGGACAAGGACTACACTTTCTTTAAGGTCGAAACCGAAAACAAGTTCTCCTTCATGACGTGTCCCTTCATCCTGAATCCCGTCACCAAGAACCTGGGCCTGTACTACGACAACCGCATCCGCATGTACAGCGAGCGGCGTATCACGGTGCTCTACAGCCTGGTGCAGGGCCAGCAGCTCAACCCCTACCTGCGGCTCAAAGTGCGCCGAGACCACATCATCGACGACGCCTTGGTCAGGGTACGTGTGAGCAAGTTCAATACAACACATGAAATGCATTGCTTCCTTTTTAATCATTGTGGTTTGGCTCGAGGCTCATTTCGCTGATCTTGTTTTTTCTTTTGACTCCG
Source organism: Limanda limanda (assembly GCF_963576545.1). Classification (NCBI taxonomy): domain Eukaryota; kingdom Metazoa; phylum Chordata; class Actinopteri; order Pleuronectiformes; family Pleuronectidae; genus Limanda; species Limanda limanda. The sequence goes on along the minus strand of NC_083658.1, from coordinate 6,723,010 downwards.
TAGTTGGAAATGATAGCGATGGAGAATCCTGCAGACTTGAAGAAGCAGCTGTACGTGGAGTTTGAAGGAGAGCAAGGTGTTGATGAAGGAGGCGTTTCCAAAGAGTTTTTCCAGCTGGTGGTGGAGGAAATCTTCAACCCAGATATTGGTAAGAAAACACACCACAATCAGTAGTTGGTAAAGTTCAGTGTAGAAACCACACGCCAAAAGCCCCTGACAGACGATCTGAACATTGTGTTTGTTTGCACGCCGCTGACACTTCCTGTCAAAGATGTGAGAAGAACTTTTTCAGCTGAGCTTTCACTCATGTATCAGATTGGATGAAGGAGCTGATAGCTTCACAAATTTCCATTGTGTATAAATGTCATAACTGTAGTGAAATCTGAATTCACTCTATGGTGAGCTAACCAGTAACAATACCTTTCCAGGTCAGAGGCTTGAACTGTAATCATTTTCTTGTTACAGCTTTAAAACCCCTGAGTACCATTCTAGGTAATGATTTCAGATCTGCTCACAGAAACTCATTTATTTCCTTTTTACCTCTTGCAGGCATGTTCACATACGATGAGCGCACCAAAATGTTCTGGTTCAACCCGTCCTCTCTTGAAAACGAGGGCCAGTACACTCTGATCGGCATCGTCCTCGGTCTGGCAATCTATAACAACTGTATCCTGGATGTCCACTTCCCCATGGTGGTCTACAGGAAGCTGATGGGCAAGAAAGGAACGTTCAGGGACCTGGCCGACGCCAACCCGGTGAGAAATGACGTGGTCACGCAGTTCAAGTTGCAGCCATGTTTGAAACCTGATAAGAAATGCTTACTATGAACTGTGCTTGTGTCGGGAAGGTTCTGCACCAGAGCCTGAAGGAGCTGATGGAGTACGAGGGCAGCGTGGAGGAGGACATGATGATCACTTTCCAGATTTCCGAGACCGACCTGTATGGGAACCCACTCATGTATGATTTAAGGGAAAACGGGGATAAGATTCCAGTCACGAATGAAAACAGAAAGGTGAGAGAAAAAGACAATCTTTCATGCAGTGAATGTGCAAACTGTGGCAAATATTCAAAATCCACTAGGTTAAAAAGGGGGAATTTAACTATGAAAGGTTAAATCCCCTGTCAGCATTTTAAAATGGAAATGAACTGTGTTGTTGTCGCAGGAGTTTGTGGCGCAGTATGCAGAGTACATGCTGAACAAAAGTGTGGAGAAGCAGTTCAAAGCCTTCAGGAGAGGTTTCCACATGGTCACCAACGAGTCGCCGCTCAAATACCTGTTCAGACCAGAGGAAATCGAGCTGCTCATCTGCGGAAGCAGGGTGAGAGATTTTCTGTTCAACCACAGATTTGATTATGTTTTTATATTTGTTTTAATGCTTCATTAACATCTATTTTGTCTCTGTCATGTGCTGCAGAACCTGGACTTCCTAGCACTTGAAGAAACGACAGAATATGACGGCGGTTACAACAGAGATTCTCGAATCATCAAGTAAGAATATATGTGTGACAGTGTGTTACTGAGTGTGTGAGAGGGAGAAAGAATTTCAAGCAATGGTCAGGATTACCTGGCCAAAATATCGTGTAGTGTGAAATATTCTCTAGGTTTAATCCTCTTGTGTACATTGCCCACACTCTAACCTGTCCTGTGTGTGTGTCTGCATCGCAGGGAGTTCTGGGAGACGTTGCACTCGTTCGGGGAGGACCAGAAGCGTCTCTTCCTGCAGTTCACCACCGGCACGGACCGAGCACCTGTGGGCGGACTGGGCAAGCTGAAGATGATCATCGCCAAGAACGGCCCTGACACAGACAGGTGAGCTGCGGGAATATTAATGCGACACACTTCTTCCTTTTTTTTTTTTCTCCTTAAATTGTTCCATTAGCTGCATCACTCTGTTCCACTGGTTTTTCAATCACTTCACTGCATTTAATTAAAACTAATGGAGCCTTTCCCAAATCCGCAATCAAGGGAATAACTGAACCTGACTGACTTGCTCTTATTAGACGCCTTAGGCCAATCGTGCTGAGGGAAATGTTCAAAACCGACCTGCATGAAGAGCACACACTAGTGAAAACATCACTAGGATTTTTTTATACTCAATTCCTGCTAAAGGCTTGAAGCTTTTTCCAATGTCCAAGATGATCTTGTGCTCTTAATTTGTCTGTTTTGAAGAGTGATATGATTTCCTCTGTTTTTCACGTTGCCTTTGAGCACACTTGGAATAGAGATCATGCATGCGTGTCCCAGTCTTGTCTGTGTGAGAGGGAAACTGACCCGCTGTGTCTCGTCCCCTCAGGTTACCGACGTCTCACACCTGCTTCAACGTGCTGCTGCTGCCCGAGTACAACGACGTGGAGAAGCTGCGAGAGAGACTGCTGAAAGCCATCACCTACGCCAAAGGGTTTGGCATGCTCTGAGCCCCCCGCTCCACACACTCGGCAAAAGGGACTCCTTCTCAGCAAGCCCCCTCCCCCCCGCCCCGCCCGGCCCTTCCTTTATCAGACACGATCCCACCGGTGACAAAGACCGACAAAGAGTACGTTCCCGAGGAAAAGCAAGTCAATAATACGAGAGGAGACACGGCTCCGATAGAGCGCTCTGGTAGTTCTTCTGCTGTGCCTGCATCATCCCTCATCAGTCAGTGTGAGCACAGAGACCTCCTGATCAAAGCCCCCCCCCCCCCCCCCACACACACACACACACACACACATCCACATTAAGTGAATGTGCCGCAGCCTCCCCTTCTGTCTTTTTTTTTTCTATGTACAGAGAGGATCAGTTTCCTTATTATTTATTTGAAGGCAAAAATGGGTGATTATTTGTTTATTTTTTTTCATGCCTGCCTGTTTCTACCCTACTTGTGGAAAGGGATAGAGGTTAATATTAAACTATGTAAATTTAGGACGATACATTAACAAGTCAATATAAAAAACCCTGTATTGAACAAAAAGCTGTTAGTGTAGCCCTGAGGTCACGGAGCGCTGACAGAGGAAATCTAGTTCTAGAATAGTCCTGAATACAAAGTATTGTATCCCCCAGTGAGGAGAAGAGCTCTCGCTGACCACTCCACTCACAGCTGTCACTTGTTGTTTCTACCAAGGTAAGAAATTTGGAAATATTCTGTCATTTGCTCCAAATTGGCATTATACCATAGCAATTTTTCTGTTTTTGTTTTGGGACTTTAATATCTTTTTGGGGAGGGGGGGGAGCGGACAACGCAGGTTAGATCCAAACCTTGTCAGAGCTGTGTAAGTGCACTTAGACATTTTCAGAATGTTTGTTCTTTGGCCACAGGTCGCCACGATTGTTTGAGGCATTTTTATTTCCATGTCTTCCTGTGTTGACAATTCTAACTAAAATTAAAAAAACGAAAAATCGCAGTATTTATATACCAGTGGGGTTGGAGCTGTGATGGCGTATCGTGCATGCTCTGGAGGATGCACACATGTAAACCAGTCACCGATGATGTTCTCAGATTAAGACCTAGAGCTCTTCTTGTGCCAACCTATAGTCCCATCCTAGGTGAAACCCCAGTGAGCACTTTTGTGTTGTCTGTTTCTGTCTCAGTCTTGTGTGAGTGGACAGCTCACACTGCGGCCTCTGTTGCGGCCTCACAGTGTAACTCCAGTGCATCTCTCATACAGTCGGGGGGGCGGTGTGTACGAGAGGACACGTCTGCAGACCGTTTCACCGTCACTGACGAGCTTCTCTACCGTGTAATCTTTAGTCCACCGGACCCAGATCTCTGGCTTTGGTTACACCTGTCATATTATCACCTGGCAGCATCACGGGGGGGGGGAAGTGCGGTCACGCCACCAGCCACAGATCCCAGTACGGGCTGGACGGCCCTGTGATCGGACACTGGGCCCATGAGGACACCAGTCTGAGCCGAATCTGAGCAAAGTGATTGTTCCGTCCAAACTGCAGAGAAGGGTCAGTCCACCCTGAAGCCCCACAAATGTCCCATCAGCCCCTCCTCAGCTGTTAGACCCACAGTCGTAATGTGTCGAGCTGTGGTTTGATCTGCGCTTATGAGAGGGGGGGGGGGCAACATTTAAAGGAACAGCGACGTTTTGATTGACTGCGCTCGATGAATTCTAATGTGATATCTCCTTTGAGTCCACTCGAGGCCAAACGGTCAAACCTCGCTCCGTAGAACAAGAGGAAGAATGCCGTCACGTTCATGTTGTGTAGTTTTAGTTTTAATGGATACACAAAGGGGAGGGTACCTGTGTGTCCCCCCCCACCCCACCCCTCTGTACACAGAGACAACACTGCTGTGGATTGTCTTCTGTGACTCCGGGGAGACGGTACTGTGTGATCCCCATTTCAGTTTGGATCTTTCATTGAGAATGAAAACAGGTGTAACCACTGTCGATGAAGAAGTCGTTTTTGTGTGTTTTGTCAACATGAGTTGGAATATCAGCTGTGAAATCAACCCCCCCCCTCAAAGAACAGGCAGACATTTTCTTTATTCTTTTATAATTCTGTTTGTTCACTTAATTGGGCTGTAATTTTTCTTTATTTTCGACCTCTGCTATTTTCAAACGGGCAAGCAACACATGTCGTCAGACGCCCCCTGCTGGGCTTTAAATGACTCGACAGTTGAACCAAGGTATTTAAACCACTTATTAGGAAGAGAGAGAAATCTAAGTGGACCCAACTGAAATATCAGTTCATTGAATTGTTGAATCGTGCACATACAGTAACTCTGGGTTTGTACATTGTTTCAAAGACGGTCCTCTGCACAAATCTTCTTTTTTTTTTTTAGCTCATTTACTAAAAAGGATATATACCCAGATCTGTTCCAAGCACAAGCTGTGTTCTTGAAATCCAAATTTTTGTTTTCCAGAGTTCAAATCATTCAGTAGAAATTGAGACTCAACGTAACCCATCGCATCAAGGTGCAGCCAGTCTTCACTCAAACTTGAGACGGATCACAAAGCTCAAGCACAATGTAATAAATGTAATCTAGTGGTATAAAGAAAGTCACGGTCAGTTAAATATGGTTTTACTTCCAAATAAGTGGTTGAGATCATTTGGGTGAACTGTGGATAAATGCATGTGGCTGTAATGCTTTCGAACAGTCCCCCCCCCCCCCCATGAGGTGGTTCAGGTTTTATGTCACGGTCTGCTCACCAGCTTCTCTAAACTTTCAACCACAGCTCACTGTCCTTATCAGTAAATGAAGCCGGCTCATCCGGTCAAGTCACAGGATACCAGGTGGTCATACGTGGGGGGGGAGGAGTGTAACCCCAGCCTCTGTTCAGAGATGGTTCACCAACGTCCTTGATCTTTCTCGGTGTCAACTTCGAGGACCATCCAGAAGTCAAAGATCAGTGGAGAGGCAGGGCTTTCCATTTCTCCCTCGTAACCAGCCGCCTGTTATCATGTGACCCGTTTGATTTCATCCCAGCAAACTCCATCCACTGATGAAACCCAGGAGATGTGGTTGAAAGGCCGGGGAAATTGCTAAATGGACCTTCAGTTAAGATTTCTTAGGATAATTTAATGAACGTTTCCTTGAACAGAACCTTGTTCAAAGTGTAACCTTGTTGAAAGCATCAGTTTTCAGGGGAGGGGATTTCTGTGGTGGTGGGTGGGAGGTTGAATCTGTCCTGTGAATCAAGACTACCTGATACTTTGAATCTCTGCTCAGCCTTTAGGGAGGGGGGGTGACGGCACTCTGCAGCACGCCACTGAACCACGGTGCTCAGACCGCCGCCGACACCACAACCCTGAGCCATTCTTTGTGTTCCATTGCTCTTTATTTTGTTCGTGGTCACGGTTTCAACCAGAACTGGGCGAAAACGATGTTGGAAACTTTCCTTCCCTTATTGTTCTGTTCTGAGACGGTGGACAAACACTGGACTGTGTTGCAGAATCACCTCAGCACTGTAGTAAACTTTGCTCATGTTGTTCTTAAGTAAACCTCAATCAGGTGGAAGGTTCAAACTAAGTTTTAAGGATGAGTTCCAACAGTTATCGAGCCCAGATCTGGTTTCAGCTGTTTTAACATTACTCTGTCCCTCCGTTTTGTAATGCTGAAGATGCTGCTCACCTGGGCTCCGGAGCCTTGTGAAGGTCAAAGGTGAGAGGGCAACCCGATCTTGGAAAGGGGAGCGGTTTTCTGGTGAATTGGTTTTACTCGACAGTTCCAAACAGTTTCTAAAAAGATAAAGGCTAAACTGATGAAAGGCTAAAAGTATTCAGTGTTGTGAAAACATGCTAAATAAAGATGACTGCTTTTTTCCAACCTGTGTCGCTGTCGATCCCTGATTTGAAATTATTTCTGCTGGATAAACTGAAAGATTAACATCAGGCATATTAAGTGTATGTTACAACGAAATCTGACATGATGGAATAACTAACCAACAAGTGAAATAAACCCAAACTATTGCTGAAAAGTAAGATTATGTTATCTAAAATAGAAAATGCCCGCAAATGTGAATAAAGGTTTGTCCTTATCCAGCCTTAAAGGACATCAAGGAATGGACAAATCAGACCAGTGTACATCGTAAAAGAAGTCATTCAAATTTTATTATGATCATTTGAAAATGAAGTTACAAGCTGAGCATTTTCACATTTGGTTTCTGGAATGTTGAAGGTGTGACTTCAAATCTACTCATTTCAAACTGGTCTAGAAAAACAGACCCATCTTATGCTCTTATTTAAAAGTGTCACTTTAAAGCAGGGGTGCCCACACTTTATAGGCTTGTGAGCTACTCTTGAAATGACCAGCTCAACACGATCTACCCCCCCCCCACGCACGTACCACTTCTGTTTTCTTGCGCCAGGAAACACACTGAAAAATGATTTTAAACGATATTGATAACATATTTTGTATGACATAAATGATTAAATATGCATCCCATAGTTTGTATTCCCCTTCTGTTGTCCTGGAGATTTAATTTGACCAATTTTACCAATCACATTATTAAATGTCCCCCTCTGCCCAGCCACAAGCAGTCATATAGATAAAAAGAGAGAGAGAGAGGGGGGGGGGGGGGGGGCTACGTATTCTCCACATAGGTTTGAGTGGAGAATACGTAATTTACCCTCCACACCCGACATAGCAAACAGCGGAGAAGTTCTTGAAGATGGATGATATTAAATTAATAATTTAAGTGGAGAAGTACAGTGAGTTGTATGATCCTCAGCACATATGAGACAAAGAAGACACATGTTGGGCTGTGTTGCAGTTAATGTTGGAGCAACAAGTAAGTATATGCTTGAAAAAAATTATTAAATGCCGTTTTTACTGCAGGCTGATAACAGCAAAAGTATGTGATATTATTAGCGTGGCGCTTCAGCGTCCGGTGTGAACAGCAAAGCGCCGGCGCTCTAGGGATTAGCGCGGCGCGCTTCGGCGTCGCTTCCGCATCCGTTTTGAACCCGGCGTGACGAGCAGTCCGCCGCGTTGACGTTTGCAACATCGTCCAGGGCGGGGGGCGTGGCGGCGGCGGCAGGGGCGGCGGCGGCGGCGGCGACGGCAAAAAAAAAAAAAAGTGGGTTCGTGCGCCGGAGCGTCCACGTGACTGCCCTTTGTCCAGTCGCGATCGACCCACACTGCCTTCGCGATCGACCGGTCGATCGCGATCGACGTATTGGGCACCCCTGCTTTAAAGAATCCATGCTACAAATAGGACAAACTGAAAGTACAATACATTTTTCATGGTGGTAATCTTAACAGTATTCTTGTCAAACTTAGGACAGGTGCCCGGAGGGGAACTGCATTTTATGGAGAATCTAGGCAAAGTGGTGCTGAAAGTACTGGTTATGTAACAGATTGCTTTATATGCTCAGATGAATACACACTTAAATTATTCTTTTAACATTTATTTCCAGGGCAAATCAAATGAAAAAATATCAATTCTGAGATCAAAACAATACCTTATTTGATACCTTTTGTTACCTGGTACTATAAAGTATGTTTTACTTATGTACAAAATTAATTCAGTGATGATCCCGCCGAGCTTTACTCGTCTATCGTGAGGGTTCGGACCTGGTTTGAAATATTACTGAGCCGCTGTTTGAGTTTACGCTGGGAGGAATCATACTGGTCTGACAGCTTCCGAAATTTGATAGTCATGACCTCCATAGTGGATTGGATCTTGTTGACTTTGTCCTCCAAGTCTTTGGCATCAGTAGCATTGACCAGTGACTCGTCGATGAGATTATCCTTCATCAGGATGGACCTCCCCTTTTCCTCCAGGGCGTTTTTAGCATCAGGATACTCCGTGAGCGCCTCCATCAGATCGTCTTTGGACAGAGCGAACAAATCCGAGTAGCCCACACTTCGGATGTTGGCCGTTCTTCGGTTTCCCGCCTTACTGCCCTTGATCCCTAAAATGCTAATTTCGCCAAAGTATGCCCCGTCACCGAGAACCACAAACTGGGTAACCCCATCGTCTGCTACCACGGCCAGTTTTCCTGCTTTGATGATATACATTTCCCTGCCGATGTCCCCCTTCTTGCAGATGAAATCACCAGGACTGAAAACCTGAGGCTGAAGCTTGAGGACCAGCTCGATAAGCAAACCTGCTTCACAGTCCTGAAAGATGCGCACTTTTTGTAGGGTCTCCAGATGCACGTTGATGGCTATCTCCGCCTTCAGCTTGTCTGGCAGGTTCTTCAGCACTTGCTTTTCATCACAAGTTTTCTCCTCCGTCCACAGGTAGTCAAACCACTTCACCACCCTCTGCTCCAGGTCCTTGGTGACCTTACGGAACTCCATGTACTGCTTGATGGAGTCAATCTTAGCCTGGAACTCTACACGTGCCGCGTTCATGTTGGAAATCATAGCACCAACATTTCCTACAATGGTGGCAAAGATCAGAACCCCAGTGAGGAAGTCACACACGACAAAAAAGTATTCGACATCTCGGACAGGGGGTGGGGTCTCGCCAATAGTGGTCAACGTAAGAGTGGACCAGTAAAAGCTGTAGACGTACTGTCTGGCCAGACGTGCATACTCTGGATTCTTCATGGATGGATACACCCAGGTGTCTGAGCCAAAGCCGAGCACCTTGGAGAAGGCAAAGTAGAGGCAGGCGTTCCAGTGGATGATGATGATGATGTAAAGCACAAGATTGCCAATACGAAATATGTTGGGGAAGTTGGTTCGCGTCTCAGTCCGATCGAAGAACTCAAAGAGTCGGGCCAAGCGGAAGAGACGGTTGAACCTCCACTCGGGGTTGTTGAGTCCAATTTTCAAGAAAACAAAATCAGTGGGAATTAACGACATTACATCCAATCTGAACTGCCGGGTCTTTATGTACTTCTCTTTCAGGACCTTTTCGTCCCTTACGAGCAGGCCTTGCTCCAGAAAACCTGTTGACACATGACAACGTGATCAGCATTAGGGTTTCCTGAAAATCACAAACGTCGCACAGTCGCCCAATGTCCCATCACTGACCTGTTCTGGATCTCACAAACGTGTCGGCTAAGTACATGACGTCTGAGCCGTAGTCCAAGTACAACCACAGTGTTACGTTAGCAGACTGAAGTTCATTAAAACAAGACCTGCAAGGAAATAGAAACATAAGACAAGGACCTCCAGAACAACATTAAGATTAATGGAGGAAAAGCAAAATGCCATGAGGTCCGACCTGGCCACCAGCAGCATCAGGTTGTAGAACACTGGGATGGAGATCAGGCTCAGCCAGTAGTAGTACATATCTGTGGCAGGGTCCATGATCCACACCTCCTTCTTTCTGAATGAGAAAAAGTACTGTAGGTTTATGTCCTATTGGAAATGACACGAGCCAGTTTAGAAAAGATCAACTTCTGGCAAAGCTCTCAGAGATGCTTTACATCCTCTAGGATAAATTAAGGAAATAATCTATAAACTCTCTTATACAAAGAAAATTATAATAATGAAGTACGATAAGAACAATTATGTCCATAGGTGCATTTATTACCTTGGCCAAAGACGTTGTGTCAGTGGACAGATTAACATTGCAAAATTGGTTGTTTCAGCCATGAAAATAATTAAGAAGTACTCACGGCTCTTCCTTCTTCTTGTCGTCTTTCTTGTCGTCTTTCTTGTCGTCTTTCTTGTCGTCTTTCTTGTCATCCTTCTTCTCATCTTTTTTGCTGTAAATATCCATAAGCAGAGACACACAGTGGGGTTAGAAAGCCAGAGGGAGGCGCTGTGACGCTGTTAAAACAAGAAGCCAGTCCTTGTGATGCCAGTTTCAACAACTGATGTGACCAAGACGTTTTCTGAGCTCAGTCACAACATAAACACCCAACCTTTAATTTTAAGAGTGACAATATTTTGAACACATGTATTCAAGAGAACTTGGAGCAGACACCATCAATTAACCAGGTAGTGTTATGAAACTGTATCTTACACATCCTTGTTGTTGCAGTTGTTTGTGTTGTATGCAGCAAGAGGCCAGCGGCTGTCACTGTAAGAGGAACAAGTACATGTAAACAAAAAAAAGGAGAAATAGACAGATATAAATATATATTGTGTTAGAGAATAAAGATAAAAATGAGGCTTTTAAAGAATTAAGTCCAAATGCCGTTAATAAAGTCAAACTACTGACTTTTTATTTGAAATGTTTTCAAGAAGATTTTGATCTAACTTCTAGCATTAGAGCATATAACCTTCTACAAAATCCTTAATGTAGATTCCTTGATGAAACTATACTTTGCCATTGGTTTTAGTAACAATGAATGTCTTTGTTTTCTACCCAGTGTGGTGACCAGTATCTACCAGGTTTAAGAGACTGGGCCAAAAACTATACACCTCTCCATCTATATCATACACTGTCTTGATGACATCTTCAAACCTTTTTTTAAATTTATAAATGTTTGCATTTGAGGATTTAATTGTGCATCAGAGCTTTCAGAGGCTGGACGTGGCTGCAGGTTCCCAGCTCACCTGCTCCTGCTCCTCGTGTCGCCCTCTGTGCTCTGGCTGCCAGAGCTGGACTCTGCAGGTCCGACACTGCTCCTCCCCAAGTGCCTCATGCGGGACAGCCTTGGGAAAGAGATGGATGTGAAGTTACCGGCAGATGAAATGGCTGCCCGGGACACAACACCTGTAAATCCTGGACTTGCTTTGTTCTGGGACTGCACTCAATTTTAGTCATTGGTGAGACTCACCTTGACAGCAGCCCTGTTCCCGCAGAACATGTCTGATCCTGGGTGTCCATCATCCTGGAGACACAAATAAATTGTTCACTCTTATTGTTCCCACTTAATAAACTATATTCAAATAAATCTTAATGGATTTCAATGTCAATATCTTTACATTAGCTTTAACCTGAGGGAAACCTTCTTATAGATTGACCCACATAGACTCTATTATTTTCTAACATTACATGTAGATTCTCACACAAACATATTACACAGAAAAACTCTTTCAAGCAGATATATGTAGATAAATGAGCTTGTGGCGCACACACACAGACACACACACACACACACACACACTAACACACACACACGCACAATTGATATGATCAATCAAGTCAGAGTTATTATCTTGGCCTGGCCTCATTAATAAATTAGATCACGCACATTCACACAAAACTAAGAGAAGTCATACATTCATACTAAAGGTAAACTGAAGGCTGTCAGTTTGTGTTTAGTCTCATTAGCTCGCCACGTTTCTTATTTAGCACGTTAACTCAAATCCTCCTCTCCCAGATTACTTCAGCTAAAATTAGACTTTCAGCCGTGTGGGACTATGAAAAGCTCCACTTCAGACAACTTCTGTTCTTTCAGTCCCACTGCAACACCAACAACAATCACTCTCTTCCCCGAGTGGGTAGTTTACCTGAATGTGATTGATGAAGACGAGTCAGGAGAAGTCAGGGTGAGCTCTGAATCGGTCCCATACTGCTCCTGGTCACTTCTTCCTCCGTCCAATCAAACAGGAGTCGGGCCACAGGATTCAGATGCAGAGATCAATCACACTGTTATCGTGTTAAATCCTCTCACGTAAGACACAGCAGAAAACATTCCACTCCTGCTTCTCCAGAGACAAACTCATTCTCTGCCGTGGAGCAACTGCTTCTGTTCATCCACAATGTACCACCTCTCCAGCAGGTGATGGAGGGAGGGGGAGGAGGGGGAGGGGGGGGTGTCCTGCTCCTTTCTGAGATCTGCAGGTGGAGTCTGATGTCTCCCTTTAGCTGCACACGCTCTAAGAGGATTTACTCAGACTGGGAAGGAATATAAATAAGGACTCAGAATCCAAGCTGTCAACCAGGGAAAGGGAAGATAACACCCCCATCATATAGTTTCCTATGTCAGTCAATATTAAACTGTGACAGCATAATTAAATCAGTTAAAAATATAAAGGTATACACAGATTTATTTGTCATTTTATACTGATCAAATTGAGTCATTAAATGACAAGAGAAATCATTTGATTTGTATTGCACAAAATACAAACTATGGCAGACAGATATAAAGTTTTGGGGTATAAATAAAGATATATATATTGTTATATATGTATGAATGTGTGTGTGTGTGTGTGTATCATTGCCACTGGGGCTGGACTGCAGCCACACAGCAGAGTCAGATTAGCTGCCGTCCATGAGATTAGCTGTAATCTGTTGATGCCTCTTGTGGAGCGGGCGGAGGAGAAGTGATGGATCACAGCTCACACTGATGAGCACTGGTTGGTGTGCAGAGAGAAACAGCTGCTGTCTTCAGATCATCCCTGTCATCCTGATGAGGAGCTTCTATAGACATAATAATAATTAAAAACATAATAACACATAATTCCTAATCCTCAATGTATTTTTACTTCAGTTTGTTCCTGAACTGGAAAAACATGTTCACACCTCTAGTATAAGCCATTGTTTGAGTGATGTTTGTCCAGTATGTTACGTCATGAAATAACAGTGTCTTTTTTTATCTTTCTTGAGAAGTAATCCTTTTGTATTCAAAGTATTTTTACACCTGTTACTGACCACTTAAACTTATCTCACTTACTCCATTTGAAGACAAGCTTAACTCCCAATCTGCCCTGGGTGTGTTGAACACGTCTGAGTCCTGTGAATCAGGAGCAAAGCATCTCAGGCTAGATATTTATGACTCCACATGTCATTTAGGATTTAGTGTTGAGTTCCTCTGTGAAAAGAGGATGTGAACTTGAAATATTTGTCTGTTTCTGCTCTTCCTGCAGCCTCCCTCCGTCCCTGGTGCCTAAGAGCTGCCTGCGACGCTCACTTCAAGACACTGTCGATGACCCATTGATAATGGCTGGCCCCACGTGCATTTATAATTGCTGAGCGGCTCTGGATTCAGCTTGTTGTCTCCAGTGTCTCCCAGGGTGCACTGCTCAGCAGCTCAGAAAACAGGGGACTCATCTTTAACAGCATTTGTAAATATCTTGTCAATTGTGGGATATAATGAACGTTTAGAGCAGGCACAGTGTAGAGGACACTAGTTATTAATAATTCTCTTATAGTAAAGGAAAAAGAGTTGGACTCAGCGTCCTCCACTGTATTAAAAGTCATTTTCTAGAACAGATGACCTATGAATAAAAAGTTACGAGTAAAAGTCTATAAATCTCGATCTACAAGATTAAAACAGGTAACAGAGAGAGGCTCAGTCTCAGCCCATCACCACTGTTGATAGCAACTCCCAGTGCTGCTGATGTGTTAACAACCTGCTGACAGCTGCCGCTGATCTGACTCACCAATTAAACTGGTTTCAGCATGAGTGCCAGCTCAGCGTGGCCCCCCCACGGGAGCTCAACCATCATCTGGCATCTTCCTGCGTCTCTGCTCATGTTCACCTCCGCTAAGGAGACGGTCCAGCCTCACAGAGGACAAATCTATGGTGCATTCAGGCGTTCATCTTCCATGTGTAAAATCACCACCAGGGATGAGGATAAACAGGGATGAGGTTTCACACACCATTCATACATCCTGTCAAGACAGCCATCAAGGCCAGTATGGTGTTCAGTCTCTTGCCCATGGACGCTCCGGCATGGAGGAGTCGAACCAGCAACCCTCTGTTTAGTGGACGGCCTTCTCGAGCTCCTGAGCCGAATCCGCCCGATGTCTGGCTTTCAGCCACATGCATGGTGAGGAATTTCAACCACGGTCAGGGGTGTTCTGTCAGAGTAAACAAAGCAAACAATGGCCTGGGGCCCCCCGAGCTGAGAGGGGGCCCCCTCAAGACCGGCTGTCCACATCAATTACCTCATTAAATTCTATGATCGGCCGTCTACAGGACACTGCAACAACCGCATGAAACCACCTAACGAAGTTTAATGTAAGGCCCCCAGGTCCATTGAACCTTATAGGGCCCCCAAATTCCTTGAAACGCCCATGACCACAGTTCTTAAACTCATCAGGAGCTAGGCAAGCATCGGCCTAAAAAAACCAGAGGTCCTCTGAGTCCAGTCTGTCGGCCATAAAGTTTTGGATTTTAAATATCATGAAAATCTAGTATCTACAGATTCATGATATATTATCTTTGAATGTAGTGAACTAATCTTCCCAGCATCCTTCTGTTTCCTCTTGTGTCAGCTGCTGTTGTCAGCTGAGTGACATTCGCCCGCCCTTTGATTTATCAGGCGGTGCTGCCCTCTTGTGCTCAGACGTAATACATATATATGTAGTTGGTAAAACACCTATACACCATACTGTTCATCATCCAAACAGCCAATCAGGAAGCAGCAGTGCAGAACGTCAGTTAATGTTCAAATCAAACATCAGACTGATGAAAACTGGGATTCCATGAAAGTAGTGAGGTTGGTTCTGAAAGTCCTGCTATTTTAATGTGGCTTTGCAGTATTAGAAGTCTGACTCACTGCAAAAGCCTCAAATTGGCCTTTAATGAACGTGACAGTGAGTTGTCGTCCCCCCCCCCCCCCCCCCACTGTCGTGAATCCAGCAGAGGCTTTGTGGTGTGGTAGAGCAGGCGACTGGCAGCATGAATCTGCAGGGATGACGGAGTGTGACGTTCCTAATAATGTGCTCGATGGGTGTGCGTCTCAGAGAAGAGCCTCAGTAAACCAGATTCTGTCCTTGTGTGTGTGTGTGTGTGTGTGTGTCAGTAATTCTGCAGTGTGTGTTCCCACAGTCCGCAGCTAATCATGTGGGTGATATCAGAGCGAGACAGGGACGGAGCTATCACAGGGACTGTCCCCTCCTGCCTGCCAACCACGCAGCACGTGTGTGTCACATGATGCAGTGTAATCAGCGAAGTTGACCTTGTGATGCTTGACAGTGTGTGAATGAGAGCGGGGGGTCGGGGGGGGTGTGTGAGTGCGGCCCCTGCAGACAATAGACTCGTCCTGACATTGCGACACATGCGGAGGAATTTGGCCGAGATGGAAACGATGACAACATTTCAATCCCATTACATTAGTGGTGGGCCTGGCTTGTTGCCATGGAGCCTGCTTGGTTGTGTGTGGTATACATTGTGTAAGTGAATGAGCTGCAGCCTGCAGGAAGTGTTGGGTGAACACCCGGGGGCCCAGCCGGCCTGAGGGCCCTCACATTCAGGTTATAAATCCACGCCACTAACCAGGACACATATATTACTTAACCATGAACCCAGGGGAGAAGTTGCTAGAAAGTAATAGTGTAGTGGTTCTGTGGTTTTGTGTGGTTTTCTGGTACTGCACAGTGGTAATTTATAAGGATCTGATCTTTACCTTGAGAGAAAAACAAGGCTTCATCAATTTCTCTATCTTATCTCCTCAAACGCTGTCTAACTCCTGCGTGAACTCAGCTGCCCGAGATCATTGTCCATCCACAAAGAAACAATAAAAACAGAAATGCTGATTGACACCTCATGGCCAAACCTCTAATGTCTTAATCTTGTGCCTTCCTCTCGGACGTGAGACGACCCCTGGCCTTCTCTCTGGTGCTCATGTTTCCGTCTGCCTGCATGTCAGGTATCTGGTGGGGTGAGGCGGGGGGGTTTGAAAGCAGCTCGTCCATTACATTACATTACATTTAGCTGACGCTTTTATCCAAAGCGACTTACTTTAAGTGCATTCAACCCAGAGGGTACAAACCAAGAACAACAAGAGTCAAGAATGTACAATTTCTTCAAAAATAAAGCAAAACTACAAAGTGCTATAAGTAAGTGCCATTTAAGTGATAATAAATTGTTAGTTTAGTCCACAACCCAGTCTCTCCCCCCAGTCCGTCTGCCTAATTGTACTGAATTTCCCTAAATTGCCCCTGGAATGTTTGATAGAAAGTGCCACACAAACTTTACTGTGAAGTGCTTTGAGTGGTCTTCAAGACTAGAGACCCTCTATATAGATAAGATAAGATAGAACTTTACTGATCCATACACGGAGGAAATTCAGCACCAGGCAGGTCCGAATAATTAATAATTAATTAAGTACAATGATATATTTTTATATGCAAAAAATATATTCCGCTAGAAAAGTGCTGATTTGCAACAAATTAAAGGAAGAATGAATCACCAGTTACTTTGCTTGTGTGGGATTTCGCTTCAGCGCTGTTTACCCCGGAACCGCCACAGGCGTGTTCATTACTGACACACGCAACTGTGCTCTCCATGCGACCACGTGGCCTAATGGATAAGGCGTCTGACTTCGAATCAGAAGATTGAGGGTTCGAGTCCCTTCGTGGTTGATCTTTTCCTTTACTTGAAAATCCTCGTAGCGGGAAAGGTTGATACAAACACGGCTGCTTAAAAGACAAAGAACACGTTTTCAACCCCAGTGCATTCTTTAAAATGACGTTCTGCAGAAGGGAAGTGAACCTTTTAACGCTGCATTTTTGCAAAAACAGGACGTCAGCCCGACTTGATAACACGATGCATCAGCAAAGATTTAACCGCAACAAATCAGAAGCAAAGTTCACAAAGCAGTTTAAACACTGTTTTTATATGTATTTCTTGCAGCTACTTTGCTGACAGCTGGTGATTCTTGTGAGAATGGAACCTGAGACTTTGGCATAATTAGCTGGAAACTTGACCCATTTGGGCAAATTGAGCAATTTTAAGCCTGCAAGAAAAACAATAGCTGATATGCTGCATATGTGATAACCATGTGGTGAATGATCTTCACAAGGGTCGAATCATATTTCCCATTCAACCAGTTTGGGAGCATCTCTGCCCAAACGGTGGCGAGCAGCTCCAGACTGCGATCTGGAGGAGGGACACGCTCTGATCATTGAGGCACAAAAACGACAAAGGGCCGTCCTGTCTGATCCAGTCTGACAGAAGGGAGGCATGGGAGGAATGTGTCACAACACATGCTGCTCATCATGTTGTGGTTCATCAGTGTATGTGTCGCAATCTAAAACGACAAGGGGCTTTGTGGCCGGGCGCAGACAGAGGATCCCCGTCTTTGTTTTCATCTACACTGTTTTGTAAAAATAGGACTCTAGCTTGATTTAGCTATTTGTGTCTAATTTACTGTTGTTGTGTTTTAACGCTTTCTTTCTCTTTTGAAAATCTCCTTAACAAGAGACAACACATTTGGTTTAAGAAAGGTTAGGATGGGAATTCTGTTATTCACATTTAACTATGCTTAGATTAAGTTAAGTTGTGTTCATAGTGCGTGTTGTAACCTCCAGGTTTCTGCTTGTGTCTTAATCATCTATGAGTCAGACAGTTCATTCCCATGCATTCAAAGTTTGTGATGAAGACCATATGTCCCATGAAAAGCTCCGGAAAAGGTCAAAAATTGGAAACCAAACCCACAAGCCTCTCTGTGGAGGTAACAGAAAGAGCCTGAGTTAACAAAAAGCCTCTGATTGGTCGGCTCTGCTGGTCCATCTGGCTCTTGGTGACTTTCTACCTGCTCTGTGGTGAAGGCCGAAACAACAACCCTCTGTTAGCCACTGCACAGCGGCGGCCTCCTGTAATTACAGAGCGGCGTGCCTGCAACCGATCCGGGGGGGGCCGCGACCTGCCTCTGCACTGAGAGCCGACTGATTGAACAGTAACAGAAATCGTGCGGTCACTCTGCTCCTCTGCCCGAGCCAACAAGCGCTCGTTTATCCATCTCTGGGCTCAAACGGGACTTTGTTAGAAAGAGAAGAAAAGAAAGTGAAGACATGACTGAGTCTCTTTGTGTTCTTGTAATATAAAGGACTGCTTTAAAAGCCCCTCCGGGTCCTAGTGGCTAATTTTGAAACTGAACTGTAGGGTTACTCATGTCCTATATTACTCATTGAACAGACCAGTCAGAGTCCTCATCAGCCACAAGGCTTCACACAACCAGGCCCCTCCCTACCCTTGTAAACATGGCACCCCTAACACCCCCCCTCTCGCAACTTACGCTTCTCTAAAGACTCCTCTCCATACAAACATCAGAGCTGCACTGATCTGTCTGTTCTGGAGAGCTACTTTCAATGTTTAATGATGTTATGGTTTTATCTTTAGTGTTTTTTATTCTAATTATATGTAAAGTGTTTAAGTTTCCTGAAAACGCTCTATAAATTAAATATAGTGATGTGTTACCTAAATTACCTTATCTGCTCTCCCTACACATTTTCATGGACAATTTCCAATTGGGAGCGAGGTGAAATGTGATTGGATGATTCAAAACAGCCCCAGTGAGCTGATAGGACAACATGAAGAAAAACACCAGAAAAGGTCCATTAGGATTTTATTTGTTTCTATCTCTGAATGACAGAGGTGGATGAACAGTTGTGGATGAACAGATCCCCATGAACATTAAAGCCGACATCTCCTAAAGCCTCGAGCTCTGCAAGAACTCTGTTGTTTTTTTCAAATGCATGAAGATCAGGTCAGTGTGGAATTAAACTGCCTGTTACTACATTCATGGCAGAAAGATGAGACATTGACTTTTAATCACTTAACATGATGAGATCCTAAAAACGAGTACTGCATTGCTTCCAATTGGACTCTCTCCAATGTGTCACTTTGGTATTGCATTTATACATTAAAACATTCTGCGAAGAAACAAAATGTACAACTGCATAAATATAAAATCCTTCCACTGTGTTAGATGACATTCGGGTATGTACAGCAGAACGCTGTGATGAGTCCAGCAACAAAAAAAACGAGACAACTTAAAAACGTGTTTAGCACCACTGCCCTGACAGCAGGCTAAAGGCTGGACACACAACTCTACATTCAAGGCAACAAAAAAGAAAAATCAAGAGTAAAAGGCATGGAACCAAGATTTAAAAATCCCCTTCACACACTTTAGGTGATTTAACAAAGCACAGAAAGAAAAAAGGCAAAAAGTATAAAGAGTCTCCCTTGATCAGGTGTACAACAAATAAAACGAGGAAAAGGAAATTCCCTGGAGTGCAGCTTTTTTTCCCTAACACAGATCAGAAGAGTGTTTCATGTCAAACCATTTTTAAAATCATTAAGTAAGTGGGATTGTGTGTGTTCATGTCGGAAACACACACGTACACAAACACACACACGTGCGCGCTTTATAACTGCTAGAACGACGTGGGTTGGAAGGGCCGGAGTTTGATGACTGCACGCTCCGGAAAACATCTACTAAAGCCACGGATGGCAGCGATACGCAGAGGGGACGAACACAGCTCGCTACACATCAGAAATGGAATTACACTTAACACAATTCATCGATGAACAATGTCCCATGGCTTGTGGAAAAGTCTCATTTACAGCAGAATAAATACTTTTATTAGGCCTAATCGCTACTCTTCCTCTAAATTACATTCTAAATGCTAGTGACAGTAGAAGCTAGTGATGAGAGCAAGACGGATACACATCGGTCCTCTATCAGTTTTTTTTCCCATTTCATTATTAATTTCAAGACTAGTCGTGATTGCCATAGCCGCTACAACCTACCCCCCCCTCCTCACTTATCTCCTATATTAGATCGGTATTTAGCTAAGGACAAAGGGGCGGAGCAGGTGGGGGTGGTGGCGGTCAGACGAAGTATTATGCTTTCCGATGGCAGTCATTAACTGTTAATCAGGAACTTGACCTCAAAGCGTCCCTGGTAGCGGTCCTTGTCGCTGTAGTGAATGTTCTCTCCGAACACTTTGCACTCGATGCGCACTTCGCCTTTCAAGGTCAGGTTGGTGAACTGCAGCGCCACCAGGGGCTGCAGGTAGTGGGGGTGCAGCAGCTTGCCGTAGTAGGGGTAATACTGGAGGGGGAAGCCGCCGCCGATTCCGTAGTACTTGATCTCGCCGACCTTCCCAGCATCCTCCTCTTTCTGGAAACACGGAGAGATGAAAACATGGAGTGAGAAGACTTCAGAGCAAGAAAGAAAGAGCTGAGACAGATTCTAAGGCTTAGAATGTGTGGGATTGGTCACTTTTAACAACAAATAGACAAGTCAATAACTGTTTACCTTGTTAGTGCAGTAGATTGGAATCAAATTGGGCTGCACCTTCGGCTGAGCCTCTTCAGGGATGCTGTCATTCGTGGGTGGAGGCTGAACACAAAACACAAGTTAGGAACTGGATTCAAGGACTTTCACACTTCACAGCTTAGTTTGCAAAATAGCCATTTAAAAATGTACCCTTGGGCGGAAGGACACGATCCTGTTCAGCTTTACAATCAGGCAGGGCTTGCCCTCCTTGAAACCAAACTCGCGGTCCTCGATGCCGGAGCAGGGTCCCAGCCAGGTCCTGGAGAAACGACAGGCCTTCCTGATGCCCACATCGCTCTCCAACTCGTCCCTGTACTTGATGTCTGCAGGCTCCTCTGTGAGAGGGGGGGAGGTAAGGGAGAATTAACCATCACACAGGACATGTAGATTATATGCATTTTATATTTATGAAGCAGCCATGAAACAATACCTCCACAGTCCTCAAATTTCATCTGGTCCGTCTGCTTTTCGTCGTCGTACTTCTCCAGGAACGTCCTCAAGGCTTTGGTGTAAGGCAGATACGTCTCCAGTTCCCCGGTGTTGAAGGACAGTTCAGACTTTTCTGACTTTGGGGTGTGTGAGAGGCCTGCAGGGACAACACAGCCATTACTTGTTATTTATCTATATATATATATAAAATACTGTGGGGACTGCTACAGCTACAGCATAAGTTGTCGATCACACATCAAGATACTGCATTCAATCTTCATTTTGCCAATTTAATCGTCTTATACCATCCTTTTATGGATTTACAGTTAGTCGGTTTGACAACATGTAACATATTTAGGTCATGTTTCCTTCAGGGTTCATGGTCGTTCTGAGCTGAAGCTGAATTATCCACAGCAGTTTTCTTCCTCTCCAGCTTGGCAGACACAGTGTGTCCGGGGAGGATTCATCTCATTAAGAGGATTAGAGTTATAAGGCAATGTGAGTGGGAACAGAAAGATTGAAGGTTGAAACATTTTTTTTGTTTGCAGTCATCTGGTTGACAGCCGGCGTTAATGAAAAACCCTAAAAATGTCCCGTTTGCACAGTCACAGGAAACACGCTTAGGAAAACCAACTATGTGGAGAAACGGAGGATTGTTGCCAACTTCTGCAGCTGATGCGATGAATATTAAAGGCAGGTCTCAGCTCCACAGATAGTGTTTCCTCCTGCTTGTAGCATTCTAGGTGAAGGCAGGCTGAACAGGCGGAAAGCGGTACAGAGGAAACTGTAACTGATAGATCTCATGTGACTCTGGGTAAAGGAAGCTAATGACTGACTGGTCCTTTGGTCCAGTAAGCAAACCCATAGAGGAGTGCATTTTAACTGCTGTGACCTCCTGAACACCAATCAAATCTTTAATGATTTCATTTGGAAAGTGTGAGGCCGACCTGCAGACAGACAGGAGGCTCGATCCCTCCGGTCTTCTGCACATGCTCAGTTTGGTTCTGTCACACCCAGCAGCCCCTCACCACCATGGAAACCAGTCTGGAGGGTGTCCACAGAGGAGGCTGCACTGGGACCACCATGTGCAGATGTATGAATCTTTCCAAAAAGAAAAGTTCTGAAGGCGGTTATTGATCAGAGTGGGAGAAACCTGTTTATGTTCAAAACTCATTCTTGACCTTGGATACAAAAGGAGAAGTCCATTGAGTTTGTTTTTTAAAGTCATCATGACTGAAACTATAAATTATTCAGGCAGACTGATGTTATTTGTATCCAAGGACATCTGGTTTTAGAACTCACTATAAGACATCATAACACAATCCCTTCTCCAGTATGTTTTACATCTGTATTCATCCTAACTATGAGCAGGTTTGCGTGGAATCCACTTCTTACCGGGGGGTGCGACTCTGTCCTGCCATGTGGGCTTGTAGTCGCTCAAGGTGAGCAGCAGGGCCTGGATGGTGCCGATGAAGATGCCAGCCAGGCAGCCGTAGAAGACCACGTAGAATGCGAAGATTTTAACTGCGGAAGGAAAACAAAAAAAGGAGAATCATCATTTCTGGTCCATGAGGGGAAACAAAGACACTGGTCCAAGAGGGCACAGTCACACACGAATAAAACATTTGCCTTCTGTGGCCGCTTTGTCAACTTTGACCCTGATATTCGACCTATGATTGAAATCAATATCTAGTAATACACACCTGCCACCACGGAGCCTCTGAGCCCATTGGTGGGCCCTATAAATATGGGTGGCTCTCTAATGTTTAATTTAACTCTCTGGGTGGTATAAGTGTTCAGGATTCATTTTGTTCCTATTGAAAAACTTCAAACCGCCTTGCACCTTGTGATGTATAGTTTTTTCATTCCCCATCATCATCACAGCATTAGAGGTTGTTGTGTATTCAAGAGCTCTTCACCCTTTAATGAGGCCAAGTCTGGTTGTGATCTCTGCAAATTGATGAAAGATGGACCGAAAGCCAAGAGAAAAGTCCCGGAAATGTGCAAAGAAAGTTGCTGTGAGCTGCAAAGTCGGCACTTCTAAGAAGAGGGCCGGAGATAACGTTATCTCAGTCTCACCCCGGGTCCAGGTCTGCAGCTGCTTGATCCCGTCCCCGCTCGGAGAAGACGAAGGGAAATGATTTTATCTGCGAGACCAGATGTGAAAAAGAGGAGCCGTGGACTTCTAAGAACCCGTAAGTGCACTGAACCCTGACTGACCTAGGGGCCAGCGCTGGTACCTAGTAAAGGGGAAATGTTATTCGCCCTTTACAGCTGCACGGTGGAGTAACTGCTAAAAGGAGAGTGGCACAGAGTGGCAGATGATTTAATGGTCTCACAGGACCATTAAATTACAGACCACATGTAATTCACTTGAACTCTTTGGCCACTGAGGCGGAGCTTTGATTGGTTTATGCTACAAAACCACAGAGAAATCCCTGCATGAAGTCCGCTAGCGGCAGGAAGATGGACTTGGGGTCAAAAGAACGAGTGTGAGAAGACACCAACTCAAAAAGAATCCCAAAGTTAAACAAGAGCAGCCTCATCTGCATTTGTAGCAGCGCTCAGTCCCCATGGACCTGAATGCTTCTGCAGAATCAACCTCTGCACAATGCAGATTATAAATGCTGACAGGGGAGCTTTACTGAATATTAACTTCTGCTGATAAATAACTTGTGCCTGTTATCCTCATGCTCTTAAATCTATGCCAACAGCCATCGACACTAGTTTGCGCAGCTTCTCCGGCTCCGAGGATCGTCTGCCGGCCGGACATGCTATCGATGTAAGAAAAGTACAAAGGTAGCATTCATCATAAAACAGTGGCAGCCATTGTCTTTACAGATTTACAGGAATTCGGGCTGTAAAGCTTGTGCACGGCAGACAGTAATCACCAAAAGGCACTGTCGTCTCTGCTTTCTAATCAATTTGGAGCACGAAGACGGTTCAGCGGAGCATTGGAAATCTATTATCTGGAGGGAAGACGTAGAGCACGGGTGAAAGTCAAGCACGCAGCCATACGTTGCTGTGGCGAGGGCCGCTGCTGCTGCAGGAGGCAATGTCAAAAGGTCACGGCTGCCCGAGACACACGACACATAACGTGTTCGATGCAGGGACGTGGACTGAGGGGACGGCTTCAGCTCAGGAGGTAGAGCAGGTCTTTAAGTGGTCATCCGGACTAGAATAGTGCTTTACACCTGACGTGCAGATCTGAAGCACCTGATCTGAGCTGCAGCACGAAAAGGACGAGACACATTCCGCTCGTGCATGTAAGAAAACTACAGAAATGGCCCCAAAAATAGACATGCGACATATTTCAAATCTGATGCGTTTGAGGTGCCACACGTCCCTTTCCCTCCGGCACAGCACTGCGCATGGCACACCTCGCAGATGCATCAGCATTTTTTCAGATGACCTCAGAAGGACAAACATGATCCAACCACCCCCCACCCCCCCTTCCCTCCATCACCACCACCACCACCTTCCTCCTCCTCCTCACTCCTGCACTGATCCAGCAGACATGGCGTCACTGGAACAACATGTTACCCAGGTGTTAGTGTCTCCTCGGCGGACAGGGGATGCGTGTTTGACATTGGGAGGGATGGAGGGCTGGAGGGAGGGAGGTGGGGGGGGGGGACAAGGACACCCTAGGGGGAAACGGTGCTCGGGAAACGGGAGAAGAAGAAAGGTCGCACACACACACACACACACACAAGTTAATCAGCGGGTATTGTTGGGTTAAGATCGCAGAGACATCCGATCACAGGAGGAACCCGACCCGGATCGATGCTCACACCCCCCCACACCCACCCCCCCGGATCCCGTTTCCCGAGCCCGGGCCCGATCACCTTGGCTCACCTTGGACTGTGATGCAGTTTTAACCCTTTCACTTCCCACTTCCAAAATAAAAGAAGACAAGTTTCCCCAACGACAGGCAGGTCCCTTCATTCATTGGCTCGGAGCAGCCAGTCAGAATGAATGGAGATCAGGTCTCACACACATTCGATCACCTGGATTTTTTTAGTTTTATTGAACCACATCTTATTATTTAAATTAAATTCCAATCAGCCAATCAGAGGGTTCGATTCCCGAATGCAGCAAATCGAACAGGTGGTGGTGCTGCACGAGGCGGACCGGCGGGCGCGCGGCAGGTGCCGGGAGCGCGCCGGACCCCCCCCCCCCCCCCCCTAGTCTTACACCGTCTCTATACTCACACCAGCTCCCCCCAGTGCGACCCAGGAACTCCTTCTTCTCAGAGTCCCACACGAAGCCCTTCCATCCGCCGCCCTCTTTATCCGAAGGCATCTTTCTGCTGATTTAGGATTTTGTGGGATTTTTTTGTGTTGTTCTTCTTCTTCTTGTTGTTGTGTTGTGTTAATTTCCTCGGCGGACTGCTCCTCCAGTGATGTCAAACCCAAATGTCCCCGCAGCAGACAGAGGAACCCGGCTCGCTCCTGTGCAAGGTCCCCCGCATATAAAGCGTCCCTCCCTCCCCTCGACTCCGCCCCCTACCCACCGACGAGTGGCCGGCGGAGAGGGGCGGGACCGCGGGTGGCTGATTGGCGGAGCTTGGAGGGGGGCGGGGCCGCGGCCTGCGTCACGATGACGGACGGGCCCCCCCGCGGAGGCTCCTGCAAGCGCCGGCTCCGCTCTGCAGATACCGCTCTCTCCCATCCTCCTCCACGACCAGGACACTATGGTTTGTCACATCAGCACTTTAATACACATCAGATTGTTTAGTTAATTCATCCCAAAAATGAAAATGCACTTATTGTCTCCCCATCACTATGCAGATGGAGAGGGTGGGACCACAAACACACTTGGGGAGTTGCAGCCAAATCCAAAAAAGATTGATCTACATGGTGACAGATTCTTAAAACGCAATAAAAAGACAAGAGAGAAAAATCATTCAAATTCACCCTGAAACGGGTCATTTACACCATTTTTGTTGCTTGATGTCCTCTGATGTCCTTCTGTGCATCGCAGAGGACATTAAGGCTAACAAAATTGTGTAAATGACACCAATTTGAAAGTTGGGGCTTACGGACACTTTGACGCCACCTCAGGAGCAGAAGGTTTTTATTTCTGTTGTTTTTATAAGGTCTGAAGAAGTGGTACCCAGCTACTTCAGTCGTATTGGAATTGGCTGCCGCTCTGTTTACCCCTGAAACTCCAGAAGTGGTTTCACCCACCCCTCCACTGGCATGTGTGAGGAGATAATGAGTGAACTTTCCTTTTTAGGTCAACTATCCCTTTAAATTTAGTTTTTGTCTTCTCATCTTGGCACCACGATGTGAAGACACGTGTTTCTCTCTCTTTAACATGTTAGCCTCTGGATCTTCATTGTCTTATAGTCTGCTAATCCATGAATACAAATCAATCATACGCACACAGCTGACAGTGTATTAATAAATCCTCCTCCCCGAAGGTTCCTGTTTCTGAAACTGCTTCTAAAGAAGAGCTGGTTCGAGCCGGTGCATCTGTCATGTTCGCCTGCCCTCGGCGGACAAAAGGACACGAGCGCCCTCCTGCACGACACGACTAACTGCAGCACGAAGCCATGAATCAGCAACTCCAGAAACAGGTTCAGCACAAAATGAACATGCAGGAGGATTCATTACAGGGCTGTCACATTCATTGTACTAGGTGTTAAGCTATATAATGTACGTACAATGTGTTGTCACGTATACATGCATACATGCACAAAGGTTGTAGATTATGGTGGAAGGAAAACAAGGGGAAACCATGAAGTGCGGTGAACATGTGTCTTTTTCCATTCACCGGTTCACACACACATTCAGACAGGGCCTCTATGCAGTGCTTCCTGACGTCACTGCCGTTAGAGGCACTTTGGGGTTTAATGTCCTGCCCAAGGACACTTCGGCATTGAACCGCCGACCTGAACCTCTCCCTCCCGAAGCCTCAGCTCAAAGTCTGACTGAAGGTGTGAATGTTATTGTGAGTAATTGTCTCTATTTGTTGGCCCGGCCACGGACTGGCCACCTGCCCAGGGTGAACCCCACCTCTCGTCCAACGTCAGCTGGGATTGGCTCCAGCTCCCCCTGTAAGGACAAGGTCCTGGTTCACGTTGTGGTGTAGTGGCGCTTGTTGTGTAATCTGGACGACATGCCAGCAGCTTCATTGATCTGTTGTGTCAGTCAGGAGTTCCCGCTGCACATTCATATCAGCTCCTTGGGACAATGCTCAGCGGCTCTCGCACAGCGAATCTTGATAAAGATCTAGGCCCTTGGAATCTTTTCACACCGCCCACCCCCTTATACACCTTCCCAGCGCCCACTATTCCAGTGACCCAGCCACTGGTCATGAATACTGAGCAGAGATAAGTACAGTGACGCCAGCCTGAGATATTCCAGGACATGCATCCATCTCAGAAGTGTCTCAAACCACAGAGGGACAATAAACCAGAGAGACTTTTTCTTATGAGGCTAATATCTGTTTATCAGATTAATTTCCAGGATGTTTCCCCTGAGAAGAGGATTCAATTTAACCACATCATCACTATCCACACAGAATAAACATAATTTTGGACCCTGTGCTATAGCAGCAGAAACTAGATGCTGGTCTTTTTGGACTTGATTCCAGATTTTGACCTTATGACATTGCATGTCCCCTCTTTTTGTTCGGAAGAGCAGAAGCTAAAGGCTCATTATTCAGCGTGACTGTTCAGGTTGAGTCACGGCGTGCCGACAATTACCACAAGTCACATGCCGAATACCAGATTACAGTGTGCCAACCTACAATTCTGAATAAAGTCAGTTCCTCTCAAACAGTCATTATGAGAAGAGTTTCATCCCGTCCACTAACACATCTGAGCTCCGGGCCTGTGATGGGCTCACACACAGATCTGTTCCCAGTTTAACTTGGTGGGTGTCCTGTGTGTCCCCCCCCCCCCCCCCACACACACACACATACACACAACACAGGGATAAAAAGCTCTAGTTACACAGCATTGCCAAGTATACACATACAAACCTGTATATTTATCCTTCGAGCTACAGCCCATAACCCCTCTCTGAAGCCGGCTCCAAGGGCATTTCTGCTGCCAGCGCCAGGTGCCACTCCATGACCCAATTTTCTATCTGAGCCGGATCTAAATTACCCGGCGCTAAATGACTGCGGCTCCTAAATGGTGCACATGGCTCATTTAAATGAATACAAATAATAGTTTAAACATTTTATTTACAAGGAATGACTCAAACTGTTGATGACCTGCCCCTCAACCATGCAGTGCGTGCTCTCTCACACACACACAGACACACACACACACACACACAGAGGCTGGTGACACAGACGCATGTAGATCCTTCAACTTCACATTCTTGTCTGGCTGTGTGAAATGTGTGTGTTCATGCATGCATGTGTGAAATCGCCCAGCAATGTGCTGCCACCCGTGTTTCTCGTGCTGCGTACATTTGTTTGAATGTAAACACGCGTGTGTCGGTGGGATCCGACAAAGGGCGTTTTGACCTTTAAATACCAAACCAAGGACAAGACAAGTGAAATCATTAATGTTGTCCAACGGCCTTTAAAACAAACCATGAAGGAAAAACTCATAAGCATCCCAAGGCCCAATTTACCATATGTCAACCAGACGCGGAGTATGTTAAAGTTTTTACAACAGCACGTGCATAATTGGCAGAGTTTTGGTGGTGGTTGAGTTTGATTGACCGTGTGAAAGTGTTTAAACAAGAGACCAATTTCATCAATATTGTGTTTCCTAAAGTGCTCGTATTGAAGAACTTTCAGAGATTTATCACCAACTCTCACTTTAAGGAGCTTTTCATCCTTTTAGCTGAGATCCACCGAGACACGAGGAACACGATAGTTTAGGTATTTTCCTGGGATTTATCGACAATAAGAAAATTATAGCCTGCAATATCTCAAGGCTTATCTGCTTACCATACTTCACTTGAGAGGATACTGAAGGGTGGGAAAAAAACATGGGAATGTCGTGCTCAATATACATTAGACAGAGTACTGTATTTCAAGCTACACCTATTTTTATTTATTTATCTTTTTTGACTTCGTTCCCGCTCCAGTCATAGTCAGTCTAATCACTCAGAACCAGGATGGTGCTGAGTATTTGTCCTGATCCGTAATTTGCACGACTACAATGCTCATTTCCTGTGTTGATACGCTGAAGGTAACCATCAGGTTGGAATCACATAGACAGAGTTTGTGGAGCAGCCGCTGAGATAAAGTCTGCCATTTTCCCCTAATGATACAGCCGGGGCGTCTGACAGCAACCGCACCCAGACAACTGATGCGTCTTGTTGGTGTGTGTACACAGTAAACATGTGTATGTTGATAGGTCGAGAGGGGGAGGGTGACTCGAAGGGAAAGTGAGTCTTCCTGGTTTATGTCCCGTGCAGGTGGCTGACGGCAAATGCATGTTTCTGTAGCCGATCAACTCTCACCATCCTTTTCCCCCACTCCGGCCTGCAGTAGTATTCCTGACTGATGGGGGTGTGTCACTCTGATGAAACCGGAGAGTAGAGTCCCAGGTCACTCTGACCTCTACGGTACAAATCTGCTTTGCTGGAGAGTGGCAGTGAAAGTTGGCTCTCACAATGTAAAATAGGTGGATTTTATAACTTAACTCAAGGTGGTGGAAACTGACCCACTACCGGGTCTATTCAGGGTCAAAGAGGTTAATTACTGAATAATTAAAACAGAACTGAGGATTATAACGCTGTACTTTAGCACTGACCCCTTGTTAACTGTCATTCTTGCAGCTTCAGTGTGAACTAATTTTAAATACCAGGGATACACTACATTACTTTTGTATTATGATCATGTTTTATTAAATTCTAGCAGAATAACATTTTAGGGAAGAAATACATTGTTTCCCTTACATATAAATACATTGAATGCATAATGTGACATCTTTACTGCAGCATAGTCGAGTGCTGAGTCGTAAACATTGGAATTTTAACCACGTCAACCATCTGTCTGGAAGGAAGTGTGGTAAGCGTAGCGTAAACGCTCTAAGTAGGTATCCAGGGAATGACCAAAGTTCACACATATAACTATCAACACATCTGAAGCTCACTAATTGATATGTTGTATTACATTCGTTTTATACCATGATGGATGTCTGAAAAGCAGGTTATGCTCAGCGAAAACAAACCTAGGCATTGGCTTTCTGTGCTAGGTGCACCGACATGAGATTAACGGTCATCAGAGCAAAGAAGTGACCTTTGATTGCAGGTAAACCTTTGACCTGAGAAGGTGACAGGGTTTCCAGGTCCATGGTGTTTTTCCATGGAATGGGACTATATCTTTGAAGAGTTGCCACAGGCTGAATTGTCGTTCCGCTCGTTGTGTTGAGCTGCTTCTCATGCAAACCTCATGAATATCCAGGGGTTGAACTATAGGTCCCTTTAACTGACGACTCATGTTACATCTTTTTAACGTCTCTTTCCTTCTCATACATAGAGTCATGTCGAGTATAGACAGAATACTACAGGATCACGTTTCGGGCTCTCAGACAGTCATTTCCGCCTGTATCTGTGCCCACAGACAAAGCTCCTGACCTTGACCACGTTGTGCACTCTGATAGCAGACTGTACTCTGCGGCTGTTTATAGGTGAAACACTGAAGGGAATGCAATCGTACACTTTGTTGCAGAATACTGGTGCGTGGCATTTTGGTAGGAGGGAGTAGATTGATGGAAGTGGATTTACAGGCAGTGGGTAGGTGTCACCCAACTATGGATAGAATAGGACGTGGATTTCTTGAGAAAATAGTTGGGGGAAACTTCTTTGAAAAATGTTCTAACTGCACGGCAAACAGTCAACAATTCCTTTTGTCTTTTCCCTGAGCAATTGTCTCCATGTTAACCAGTCACCTAGACTCCACTGGTCCAGAGTTCAACTGATTTTAATCTTATTTGTAGAATAGGGACGACTTTGTGTTGAATTGTAACCACACTTCGACCACACACAGTATGGGGCATCCCACAAAGCTCCATTCTTGGCCCTCTTCTATTCACCATCTCCATAGTCTCACGAGCTCAGATAATGGAAAACGACCACAGGCATCTGACAAAGATGAATATATGGGATTATTATGTTCGCCTAAAAGCTATGCGTATATGCATCTAAGAAATCAAATCAGTCCAGACAGAAAAACGTAGGCGAAACTTAAATGAGCAATGGAAGACGGTGACCTTTGGTTGAGTGAGTAAATAGTTCATTCATCTTGAAAGTTGTAAGTGATCCACAGTTCAGTGACAGTAGCAAAGTGAACTGTGAACTGCAATAACAGTTAGTGCCTTCCACGCTTTAGTTTGACTGATTGTAAAAAAACCCTGTTGTGATATGGTACTGCTGTATTAAATGTATAATGTGTCTGATTATAAAAAGAACAGGAAGGGAGGAGAAAATCTCAGAGTTTGGTTGATAACATGCATTAGGAGTTTTGTACAATTGTGATAAAAAAATTAAGTTTTTGCCTCATTAGGACAAGGTCTCCATGAGGTCTACTGGTCCTGACAAGGTCAGTGTTTATGGTGCAAACGGTCCTACAGAGGTGACAAACACACACACACACACACACACACACACACACACACACACACACACACACACACACACACACACACACACACACACACACACACACACATACACACAACTTTATCTGCAGCCCGGAACACTGTCATATTCACCAGAGATACACTGCTCACCTTCAAATGCTCTCTGGTTTAACAGGTAACTACAGCAATGCGCTTCCTGGGATCTGTACGTGGGTGTTTGTGTGTTTTGTGTGTGTGTGTCTGTATGTATGTGTGTGTGTAGAGACTCGTAAAAGTTTAGCAGAGAAGTCCTGAGTGTGACAGACACACACAAGCACGGTACGGAACCTGTGATTGAATTCTTGCCTCTCAAAGAGAAACACAGGCGCATGTTAATGCTAAAGCCGCACGGTGCTTGCCTCTAACTTTTGCTGTATAGAACGTCTGAAGTCCTTTAGTCACTCACAACCCAAGGCCACACCATAATGCCCCATAGGTCAATAATTGACAGAGGATCATTATGGGAAGTCTGTCAAAGGCACTGGTTAATGTGTAGAGCTGTGAAAAGAACCTGTTAGTACATTTCACCTGTTCAACCACACTGGAACTTCACAATTCACATGTGAAGTGAACTCGATCTGTGCAGTTTAGTGAACAATCAAAGGACAATGAGGATTTTGAGATGTATCTTTGTTTGTAGTTGCATCATCTTGTGGTGCCGGGATGCATTTCCTGACGACTGACTTAACCTAAGTATAAGCAGTGACGTTTATATGTCAGCGGCCTCAGCGACCAGGTATGACCTGTTGGGTTTTTGTCAAGGTGAATGTGCAAAAATACCAAACTTCACAATTTATCTCAGGGGGCTCAACAAGGTGTGACATCCAGAAAACACAAGCTACCACATCACAGACCTAATATGGATCTATCTCATTCCTCCGAGCCAGGGAGCTCCATTGCTATAATCTATTCAAAGACACCAACTGTTGTAATGGATCCCTGTTTTCCGAATGTGGATTCATCAGATTTGTGAAGTCATTTTTGAAGATTGACATCGTCAGCAGGATCCAGTTGGTTTGGAGCTGGAAGCCACAGTCACGGTAGAGGATTCAGGAAGAACTGAGATGTACGCAGGACAAATTAAACCACATTTAAGGAAATACTGGTTTTACTATTCAGGGACATGACTAAGTAGGAATCATTTACCCAAGTACAATAAGTAGGATTGTACTAAATAGATAAAAAGATGCATTTTCCACATTGTGCGATTATAAACCGACACAAAACTAAATATTTTAAAAAACACACTGCGTCACTCATACACCTGCATCTGTGTCGCCAATACAGAGTCGAGCGAGTGTTTTTCTTTGTATGACTCTGTTACCCAATCCTCTGAAGGCAGGGCGTGATGTCACAACGGAGCGAAGGTGGGAACAAGATAGGGCAGCCTACATTTCATGAACTCCACTGTCATCCACGTGCAGATTTGCAAATAAATGGGATGTAGAGGAAATGTATCAGTGGGAAATGAAGCGAGTGGAAAGTAGAGACTGTAAATGAGTGACTAACTGTGATGAAAGAATGGATTTATTAGTTTATTTCGTCTTTTATTTATCTGTAGGTCGTTGACATGTGGTTTAGGTGCTGGTGTCCACGGTGTAACAACACTCTCCTTATTAAACTTTCAGTGTTCTCTCCTCTGTCACCGAGCTCCGAACCCCCCCCCAGCACATCACACGGTTGCTCACCGCGGCTGTGGAAGGCGATTGGGAAACCTCCGGCTAGTTACAAATTAATCCACATCTCACTCATATTTAGCTGCCGCTTACCCCAGTGCAAAGTTTACTACTCAATCCGTCCAATAATTCATGTGATGGTTAATATTTGAGCCGCATAGATAACCTGAAGCACAGAATTAGACTCCGGCTCTTTGAACTGGGAACAATTTAGCACTGCATGGTCACCCGTTAGTGATTATGCAACTGGTCTTTTCCAGATAAAGATTCGATCTCAATCTGGTGTTACTCCAAAGAGGAAACTCTCCCCGCAGGGAACAATCAAGAGCTCAGGAAAATTTGCTTGCTTTGTCAGCTTGGAGCTCTGTGTGCACCCTGAGCCCCTGACTTCACCTAAAACATGTTTTTCTTAATCAAAAACAATATTGTGTATATGACTCTGTTCTGAATTTGATCAGATCCAAAATCTCCAGGAAACATTGCCCTCCAAAGAATTCAGACGTTTTCCAATTTAACTTCCAAATCTGATTCTATTATATGTTTGCTTAAAGGAAAAAAGGTGGCATTACATTGAAGAAAATATAATGTTATTCCATCGTGTTCTTCTATTGTATGCGTCAGTATTACTGATTTATTCGAATGAAAAGAATATCCGAGCAGATATCGCTAATAATGATTAAACACTAATTAAAGCGCAGTCACAGTTGTGGACATTGACCACTTTATTGTGATGAATGGGAGCATTGACACTTATGAAGGGCGTGTGTTGACTGAAGGGCAAAGAAGTCAGTGATGGTCTGCAGGAGGAACTGTTCCACCAAAACACACTTCAGCAGTTTCCGTATCAGTTTTATTAACTAAGCTAAACAAGTGTGCGTATGTGTTTCTCTTTTTTACCCAACTTGGTGGGGACATTACATAGTCTCATAAGTTTTTGACCTCATGACATTGTAATGAATGTGTCCTCTCTGTTACAGGGGTAACGTGGGCAGATCCCAGTCCAGCAGAGCCCCAGTCCCCGTGGCGGAGCGGCCTGGCCTCATATTAACACCTGCTGAAAGGTAGAGCGACGTCAGGAACACTGGGAGTCTACCTGAAGCCATGATGCCCTTGAAGCACAAGGGGAAAGTAACCCAGCGCACCTTGTCCCAACCGCTCTGACCGGCAGTCATAAAATCCCCACAACCATTAACAGACTCTGAGGGAATGTTATACTGTAAAACACTCTACAACCGATTTTCATCATACTGCAGCACAACCACACACATCAAGGAATCAGTCTTGAGAAACTTTTAAGTCTATTTCCTTTCATGAAATCTAATAATGAGGTTTTTCGCATTATAAGGACATTGGATGTCATGGGCTTCTATTGTGACGACAACCAACTGGTTGTTAGGGATCACCAGGCAGCTGTAGTGTCAACAAAGTCTGTTTTTAGAGGAGGACATGTCTGCCCCCGACCTGTCCTTCACCTGTCCCCTGGGGAAAATGGCAGCATGTGGTTGGACTGGTAGCCAGGTATGTGCAGGTTAAGGAGAGATGATAATCGTATTACTATTTTCCATCCGGGTGGATTTCCATCAAACGCTGCCCAACACAGCCCAGAGATCTAAAGATGTCAAAAGATGTAGAGTAGAAAACCAATAACCCAGCTGTCAGTCCCTGCTGGGTTGCTATAGGTTACAGGTATAACTTGAAGGGCACTCAGCAGATCTGAACATTATGGATGCAGATTTCTATCAGATATATCTTTTGAAATCTGTGAGCACGTTGCTGAGTCAGCACCACATCCGCTACACAGAGACTTTCAAACACCATAGTGCATATTTGTAAAATGATGCTGATTTCGAAGCATTTTCTACTTTTCAAATGCTTTCACTGTCAAAACTTGAATGGTGACCCTCAATTTTCTAATGGCTCTAGATGACAGAAGTGTGATAGGGGTATATATTTGTTAGAATCAGCTAGATGTCATCTCTTTCTCAAGACTGTGGCTTTTAAACATATTTAAATCAGGTTAATCTGGACTGTTATTCCGGTCCACACCGATTTGTTCACCGTCATAGATATTTTTCATCAAAATCTGTGAAATATCCAGAGCAGTACCTACATTTAATGGATTTTTCTTGGCCTATGTCCCGTTCTTCTACCAAGTTTGGTGGAAATACAATTGGTTGTTTTACTGTAATCTTGTTGGCAGACAAACAGGCTTACAGGGGTGAAAACATAACTTCCTTGGTGGCGATGAGAAGGTTTCACTTGAGGTTACGTTTCCTTACACCGGTCACTGCTCCGGGCTGTTCCTCTCCCACACAGGGTTATTATTACATCTGTTCCTTTGTACAATAAAACAAAAAGTTAATCAATAAGCTTTACAGCTGCGGGAACATTAAACAAATCCGGTGAGCAGATGTGTTGATTCATCTCTCAATACTTTCCTTCACTGTCCGCTGCTCTCAGCCCACTGCTTCCTACTGATTACAAAAAAACAATTCACCGATATACGGTTTAATTTAAAGCTTTTTCCAAAGCAATAAACAAACACTACTCAAACCGAAAGAGATGGCACATTTGTCGGGGACTATTTTCTGAGGCAGATGAATCCAAAACAAACTAAAGTGTGTGTTCATACAGGAACATGTCACCCTGACAGTGCACAGACGTATCCTGGAAGGTCCAGTGTCTTTGAATCACGTGTTCAACAACCATATCCGGCTGTAATGTTCAGGTCTGCAAACTTTTGGTCATGTGACGTAAAACCCAGTGGGAGTGGGATTCTATCAGCTATTATAATGCCTGACAGCCGATCACACCATTAGGTATGAAATATATAATAATGCAAGTGGGGCATCATGTGGCTTATCTGTTAACAATTGTGTGAGATGTGTGATGCAAACATTGTGTGTCTGTGCAGGTGTGTGTGGACTTTGCTCAGGTTGCACTCATTAACAGCTCTCCGCCTGCATGGTGAGGAGTGACCTTGTCTTTGCACCTCTTCCTGTCTTCCTCCTCTTCCTGTCTTCCTCCTCCTCCTGCCTCTCCATTCGCCACCACTTCATCCTGGTCTCTGCTTCTTGCTCTGTCCCTGCTGCTGCACCTGCACGGCCGTGACGTGCGACTGAGGCCACAGTGACCTCTAGAGGTTGTACCCAGAAGGAAGTGGGGGGGACAATAGTGCTTCTCTACTGTACATTGCAGCTTTCTTCTGCAAGGACGTCCCACGAGAGGACGCTCTGCAAGCTCGGCACCCCTCCCCCTTGTAGATCACCTGAGTGGAGAACCAGGAAGTAAGAACTGCGGCAGATGTATGTGTCCTTCGCTTGCTCACCTTCAACTTTAGACTCGTCTCTTTCATCCCTTGCAGAGCTCAAGGCAGCATCTGATGGGCAGGTGGCAAAGAGAAGCAGTTTCCTAAATGCAATCATGCTCATCTGACAGCAGAGGCACATTTACAGCTCGTAGTAAAAATGTAATGCGGCGTAGAGGTCTCCAGGGACAAACTCATCATACTGACATCATATGTCACACACACACACACACACACGCACACGCACACGCACACACACACACACACACACTTGCACTCTTCTTTTACCAGCATGATGAAATGTGTTATTAGTAGCAACAAAACATTTCCCTTTACAATACTGTACACATAGACATACACACACACACACATACACACACACACACACACTCATAAATAGAGAGAGGGGAGGGGGTGTCAGATTGCAGTCGGGGCTCCAGAGCGAGGCTGTGTCCTCCAGATGTCACTGTTGATGGAAAAGTACCGTCACAGCCAGCGGAGCCTCACATCCTTCTCTGGGAGAAGGGATTATACGATTAGGCCGTCCTCACTTTCATTTTCTCTCCTCGGTCCCCTTCTTGCGTTCGGCTGCTCCTCTCCAACTGAAAACCTAAACTGCTGACTGGGACATTCTTTCAGCTCCTGCTGTGCACGCACAGAATGAGCTCATTGCACTTCACCGTCCCACGTTCACATATACACACCCACATCTCTTCTTAAACACATGGTGACCCCGTTTCTTTGTGTTGAAAAAACCGCACACACTCTCCCGCCATCACTGAGCCAGATACACCTTACATTTCAGTGTGTAGCCCCCAAAAACACAGGATCCTCCACTTCCCATAATGCAACTGAACAGTGTCCTTGGACTGAAATTGTCCATGAGTGGTAAAAGCACGTGCATCACACGCATCACATCATCAGTTTGAAACAAGTTTCTTGTTCTAAATTAGTATCAAGCCAAGTTGCGATAAGCCTGATGACATCACTATGATGACATTGGGGTTATTTTAAAGCTATAACTATAATAATGTCTTTAGAAGCTGAGAGGGGCCCTGCCTTTATTTGTTGAGCTGGTGAAGTGTCCCTTAAACCCCACTCTGCTCTACCTGCAGGCCAACTTCAGTGACGACTTCCTATTGGTAGATGAGGAACATGAGATGCTTGTAAAGGCTCTGCATGCAGATAAGATTCATGTTTTTTTTATCTTATGGTGGTTTAACCCGTTTTTTTGTCACCAAGCAGAGGGGGAGCTTTGAGTATTAAAAAAAGCTCATATATCATAAGCTTCCAAGTGTAAATGTCAATAGTACTTTTATAAGAATGTTTTTGTTTCCTTGAGTATGTTCTTACTCACTTTTTAATCTACTGGTACGTGTCACTTACCCTAAAACAATAAGAACGCAGGGTATTGCAAAATGGCTGGAACCACCTTGACTGACCTTCATCACCTGTCCAGGTCAAACTTATAAAGAAGGCCTGAGCAGTACTAGACTGTCCTCACCACCCTTCTCCTCCAGTCTGCATGTCTGCGAATGATGGGTATAGATTAAATGCATTAACCATAGTGAGAGGAAAGAAACTCCACATT
Organism: Limanda limanda; assembly: GCF_963576545.1. NCBI lineage: Eukaryota > Metazoa > Chordata > Actinopteri > Pleuronectiformes > Pleuronectidae > Limanda > Limanda limanda. The sequence goes on along the minus strand of NC_083658.1, from coordinate 6,685,110 downwards.
GCTCCTCTACATGTCAGAGGGAAATAGCCTCTATTATAGAAAACAATACATTGCTGATGCACAAGTTCTCAGTAGTTCTGAAAAAGTGTAAAAAGTAAAAGCACTGAATAAACCTGGGGATTATGGGATAGTGTTCATATTGCTCCCAGAGGATTGAAACGGCTCACAGTTCACAGTCAGGGGCCCCAACCTTTCATTTTGTCTGGCTGCACTTTTGTCATAGTGTTTAGTGTGATGATGGTTTAATTAGTCACCATGCGTTGAGCTGGGGATGATGCATTCAGGTGTGAATCACTGAGGAGAGAGCGCAGCACGGTGAACATGATCTCCTCTCCAACTGGATGGATGAGGTTATGCTGGTTCATTCTGTGTGTGTGTGTGCGTCAGAGCAGGCCAGAGAAGACCTGAGTGAGCAAACACATACACACATTCAGAGAGAGAGAGAGAGAGAGAGAGAGAGAGAGAGAGAGAGAGAGAGAGAGAGAGAGAGAGAGAGAGAGACAGGAACTGTACTGCTCTAGTTTCCTGGTAAAGGAGAAATGTAAAGATCAGCATCTCTGGCGAATGTGACACCGTTCCTGTCTGCATATAAAATCATGTGTGTATGTGTGTGTGTGTGTGTGTGTTTGTGGGTACTCATTTTGTTAACTCTTCAGGAACAGTAGTCCTCATGGGGACCAAAGTCCGGCCCTAATGAGGCCAAACATCTTTTCTGAGGTCCTGGTTAAGGTTATAGGTAAGATGTTAATTATGGGTTAGTGTTAGGCATGAATATTGGTCATGGTTAAGGTTAGGCTGTTGACAACGATAGCCAATAGAACGTCGTAATAAGGATAGCTGACCAGAAAACCTGTGTGTGTGTGGTTGTGCAGAGAGAACTTCTCACAGGCCATTCACACTATGGTTAACACCCATGTGCTCATTAGTGATGTGTGAGCAGAGGCCTGCAGTGGCAGCACGCCTGCCACCTAGTGGAAGTCAGGCTGTACTGCGTGTGACCTGAGAGTGGGACAAAGTGCTGACTTGCAGAACTGAATCTCAGATCTGCTCAGGTGGCCTCCTTCCTGCCTACCTACACACTTTTATATTCTATTAATAGATAAAAAAAATGTCCGGGCAGAACATCAATCTTTTTTACAAGGTGAAGTGCAAGAATGAATCATAGCAAAAAAAATAAAAAACTGCATTCATACGTTCTCCATTAATTCATTTCCTTTAAAAAGTCTTAAGAGTGCATGTCCTGACTCCGGGCAGTAGGTGGCAGCACTTGTCTTGTCTGTGCTGGTTGTGTGACGCTCACATCAACAGAGGAGAAGCAGCTGAACGCAGAGGAGCAGGAGACTGAAACTAACGTGGAGGATCGTTTAACCCTCGCTGGGAGCTTGTTGTAGGAGCAGATAAAGATGGACGTGGCTCTTTATCTAGTCGCCGCTGTCATCCTCATTGTGCTCATCGCGTTCGTGCTGAAGCTGCGCAGGAAAACACAGGAAGGTGAGCTAATGCTAACAAGTGTTAGCATAGTGTTTACCAAGCAGCTGCTGTGACGTGGGGCTTGTGAGACCACCTGTGTCACTTGTACCTTTTAATGTTGTGGTAAATATTGAAGGACTGGAAGGAAACAGTGGGGATCGAACCTGTGAACTTTTCAGGCTACGTCAGCTCAGTGCTGTCAGACTACGGAAGCTGCAGTAGGACATGGCAATCGGGAATCCTCCTTTACTCCAGCTAAGCTTATTCCTGTTCTAACTCTACTTTATAGCAAAAGAGGAAGTGCTTTTAATAATAAACACTGAGTGAAATGAATACAAGTTCATTGTTTTATACTTTTAAATCTGTCATGTAATGTATTTCTGTATCAACATCATCTCTCTGAAGTCGTGGTTATTGCAATAATATGACATGACACTGTATGTTGCGTGATCAGAAGATGAGGAGCAGCAGCGGGAGGTGGTCCGGCCAGCGGGGGGGCGCCCTCAGCTCGTGGCGGAGGAGCGAGGAGCGGGCATGCCACGCAGGAGGAGGAACCTCGCCACGGTGATGGCCAACAGACGACCACAGAGAGAAGCCGTGGAACAAGGTAAACACCCGTTCAGGTCATCACATGTTGGGAGTTTTTCATCTGATTTATGCTTTTTTTATAGCCCAAAATGGTAAAACATGTGACCTGTATGATGTGTGCTGTGGATTTCAGAGGAGGAACAGGTGGAGGGAGAGGAGCAGGAGGAGGAAGAGGAGCAGGAGCAGCAGAACTTCGGGCTATCGGCAAAGGTTGGAGCCAAGAAGCAGAGGAAGCTGGAGGAGAAACAGGCCAAGAAAGCCCAGAGAGAGGTGAGAGAGATGCAATGCATGCTGAGCTGCTCACACTGGGAACGTGACCAAATGACGGACACTTGTATTGAACTGGGTTTTCACTTGCAGGCGGAGGTGGAGGAGAGGGAGGAGAGGAAGAAAATGCAGGAGCTCAGGGAGCAGGAGCGACGGCAAGATGACGAGAGGGAACGACGACTGGAGCAGAAGCAGGTGACGCGCTCGGACCTCTCGCCGACTCTTTTATCCCTGTGTGTTCACCATGACGAGACGTTGACTTTAAAACTGTCTGTGGTGGCGTTTAACCGCAGGAGGAGGAGGAGCAACGGGCCAAAGAGGAGCAGGACCGGCGGGAGGAGGAGGAGTACTTAAAACTCAAAGCCTCCTTCACCGTAGAGGACCAGGGAGAGGAGGAGCAGCTCACTGAGGACCAGGTCAGACTATTTTTTAACTTGTACAGAACAAATAAACATGTGTTTAAAACATGACATAATAAATGTTTGCTTTCTATTCTTAGTCACGCAACCTGCTGCAGGAATTCATTGATTACATCGAGGTGAGACTGACTCACTCTACACTCTCCAGCCTTTACTGACGTATGTTAATATTGAAAATAATAAGTCCCTCCATCCTGCAGAGCTCTAAGGTCGTCCTGCTGGAGGACCTGGCTTCTCAATTCGGGATGAGGACTCAGGATGCGATCAGCAGACTGCAGGACTTGCTGGCTGAAGGCTCCCTCACAGGTGAGTGGGAGCAGGGCTGATCCAGATCTAGCTGCACAGAGTACAGACAGAAACGTGAGCTATCATGGCTTCAATCAAGAGTTAATAAGAGAGGAATGTGGCCTTGTCTTAGAGAGAATCCCTTCCTGCCAGAATGTGAGCCGAGCAGCTCGCTCATGGCTCTTGGCTCTAGGCCTAACTCCAGATCCATGGCACCCAAAGCAGCTCTTATCTCTGAAGCCTACTGTGAGCTGACTTTTTCATCTGAAGCCTGTGAAGCAGGAAAAAGTTAATGCTCCAGTTCGCAGCTGAAATAGATACAACACAGGAAATACAGAGAAATTAAGGTCTGATGTGGACAGATGTCTAAGTGGTCAACTTTGTCTTCGAACACGTGGTTTTTGCAATTTGAAAGATAATCCTTTATTAGTCCCACAGAGGGGAACATTACTAAATGTGGGAGATAATAAGTTGTATCTATGTATGCATAAAAATGTTTATACAGGATCTGTTTATATTTAATACACACATATATATATATAAATGTACGTTTTAATAAGCTGGTTTATGTTTTCTGCAGGAGTGATTGACGACAGAGGGAAGTTTATCTCCATCACTCCAGAGGAGCTGGACTCCGTGGCTCAGTTCATCAAACAGAGAGGCAGAGTGTCCATCACAGAACTGGCTCAGGCCAGTAACTCTCTGATCAACCTGACGCCTGAGAGCCGCTGTGCTGCCTGACGGCTGCAAGACCACACGGCAAAAAGATCTGGACTCGGATCAGTGTGAAGATTTCGCCCGACAATTTGTGGACAGTGCGTTCTGCTCTGTTCAGTGTCTGGCTTCTAATATTATCATCTTCTGGCTTGTAGTACAGAAGAGATGACAGGAAGGCTGCACATGAACCAGGACTTATGTTTGTTAATTAAAAAATAAATAAAATAAAATATATAAACACATACTGACACTCTATATGCAGTGTGTGAAATTAAAAAAACATTTGAAAGCAAATACTTGCTTTGTTGCATCTTGTCCGAGTCTGGTCTTATGTGAATTATGTATCATGTGACTTTTATGGTGATGTCATCTAATGGAGCGTCACTACTCCCACACTGATCACATGTCTGACACCTACATGGTGACCTCTGGAATCCATTCAGCCCTTCCTACAGGACGCAGTGTTCAGAATGCGCTGCTCGATTCACATGCACTTATATTAATGTTATGAGTCAAACATTCACACGGATATTTAAATGTAATCTTTTATTTGCATTGATTCAATGAATATACTCTAGTATTTACAGTTAACTTAAAATGTATTAAACCTTCTAATGAGGAGACAATGAATTTAAAGTTCTTTAAGGCTGGTCTCAGAGCCAGAGGCCGACCTCAGCTGGACGTCTCCTGTCCTTGATCTTGGACTCTCTGTTTTCGCTCAGTTATCTCCCACGTAGAGGTGGCTCCTCTATCCTGAGAACAGGAAACACACATCAGTCACACAGTAAACATTGAGGGAGATGCTAAGTTTTCATTTGGATCAGAGCCACCGCGGCGTACCTTTATCAAAACACCCAACGGCGCCAGGTCCTTTCGGATGGTGTCACAGGCTTTGAGGAGAGGGTTTCTGAGGGATGCTGTGGCCGGATCCTTCCGATGAGCGAGTGCCAAAGCTCTGACTTCGCTTCGGAAGTGAGTGAGCTGCTCCACGACGCCCTGCAGGTTTCCAGAACCGCTCGCCACCTCAGCCTGATGCCCGTGACGGCAGAGAGAAGAAACGTCACAAAGAAACATGCTGATTCCAAATTGGTTTCAGTGGCCTCCAGAGATCTCGAACTTGCAAACAATGTGTAGTTTGAGATCACAATGATTTGTCTCTGTCAGGTGGCCAGTGTTAGTGTAGTGTTCCTAAAAACCTGCTCAGTGAGTGTGTCTCATATGCACACATACACCTTCTTCCTGCCAGATGAGAATCTAAAAATCTGCAGATTCTGTATATTTAATCCACATGTACTCACCTTGCTTTGCAGCAGATCGATCCCGAACATGTCCAGCACCTCTCTCATGTAGCTCACCATCGCTCCGAATACTGCAGGGCTCCGAGCCACTCCGTCAGCCTGAGGGCACACACAAACACAAACACACACATTTGTTATCATTGCTATATCACTTTTAAATTGCCCATGCGAGCCCATAGTCTTTCTTCTAGCGACTGCAGTATCAGCAGATCTGTAACCTTTAGTCTCTTGTGAAATCCCAGGAGAGTCTCGTGTGCAGTGAGACAGAAACTTTACCGTGGATACAGGCTGCAGCTGGCGGTTTCCGTGATGAACCAGACTCATCACGGCGCCGATGGCTCTCTGGGTGTCGAAGTCGTCTGCCAAAGCTTTCACCACACTGGATTTAGTCTCAGCCAACCTGAAGAAACACGAGTTACAAATAAGATCACGGAATACATCTTATTCATTACAGGAGACACATTCAGGACACAGGACAGCTGTGAACAGATGTTCTTAACGCTGTCTGTTTAGGCCTGAAAGGGCCAGAGTGAGGAGTAAAGCTCCTACCTCTCCCAGAGAGAAGCTTCGTGTACAGGTGAACACTGCAGCTGACCCCGCATGTAGGCCTGAGCATCATGGAGGAAGGTGGAGATGGTTCCCAGGGACGTCCGAGCCTCTGACATGTTGTTGTCACTGTAGTCGATACCTGAGGAGACAGCACAGGAAATCAGGAACATTCTACTGTTCAGACAAGACTTCATTACTGTGGATGACAGTAGATATTTTATATATCTAAAATAATTTATTTCGTACCTGATCTGTATTTCGTCATCAGACAAAACATCCGGAATTCATTGGCAGAGTACGACTGCAGGAAATCCTAATGGAGGACAAACCAAACAGCACTGTTAGAAATACAGGTCCTTATTATCACAGCAGTTACTGGGTGAAGAAATTAGTGATCCACAATAGCCGTACCTTGATGGTGATATAGTTCTTTAAAGATTTGGACATTTTCTCGGCACTGCCTTTGAGGTGCAAGTGTCCTAAAAACAACAACAACAAATCAGGCAAACGGAAATCAATCAAAAAGTCTCAGAGTCCTTTCCAAAATGTTCAAGCTTGGTTTGTCCTTGTTCAGAAAAAGAAACGAGGATTTCATCAAAGCAGAATCTCATTCAGAATCAATGTGGACTTACCCGAGTGGAGGAAGTAGTTGGCCCACTGTCCACACTGGTGATAGGCTTCACTCTGAGCAACCTCGTTCTCGTGGTGAGGGAAGGCCAGGTCGATGCCTCCGGAGTGGATATCCAGCTGACTCCCGAACACACAGCTTCAACCAGCACAGAGACAAGACATCCGTATTATTATTAATCTAATGACATGTTTGAAGCAGACAGGTTATTATTGATCCTAACCTAGCGATGGTGGAGCATTCAATATGCCAGCCAGGTCTCCCTCTGCCCCACGGAGATTCCCAGTAGGGTTCCTGAGGTTTGGACTTCTTCCACAGAGTGAAATCCCTGGAGTCTCGTTTGTTTGAGCTGCCTGGAACACCACGCAGTTTGTCGTCCATTAGTAAAATGTGTTCATACAGTGAACTCATGCAGAACAAGCAGGGCCAGTAATCACAGTCAGGGAAATGGACAGAAATTCTCAATTAAGAGCCCAAATTCAAATCTCTCACCTGAATACGATAATATATTATGTCTCCTTTAAATACTTGAATAGTGTGATTTTTTATCCTATAATAGACTGTATCACTCCACCTACCAGGTTCTCCATGAGAATCCACAGCTCCTGCGAACTTGCCGTAACGATCCCCAATGGACCGGATGTCAAAATACACATCACCTGCAACCAAAGCCGTTCACAAATGGTAACTCAGGTGCTGTGGCCATTTTATTTATTAGTGAAATGACAATCAGGGGTTACTTATCGTTCACCTTCTTCTGTGGCGTAGGCGTGTCCATTCTTGATGATGCCTTCGATGAACGCGACCACATGATGCACGTTCTCAGTGACTCTTAAATACACTGCAGGAGGAATCACCTTCAAAAAACAACAACAGAATACAAAGAGACATTTATATCAAAAGAGAGGTGCGGTAACATACATAAGTAGTAGGTTATGTTTTTTGACGTGTTATAAAATTAAGTATTAACATTCTTAACTAGGAGCAGTAGTGAGTAAATGATTCATTAACAAAATAAACATGAAGCATGACAAACCTTTAAGGAGAGCATGTCCCTCTTGAATTCCTCCTCATACATTCTGGCTATGATGGTTGGAGACACATTCTCCTGTAAAGACAAGGATTATCTGAATAAACACACTTTTATTTTAATAACTGACAGCACCAGGCAGAGACAAGAGAACTAAGAATTCCTTTGCATTGACAATAAAGCCTTTAAAACTTGACCTTTTGAACCTTGACCCTCAAACCAGCAATGACTGGGAATAGCATGGCTGATATCTCACCTCCAAGCCTCTTTTGATGATTTTGTCATCGATGTCAGTGATCACCATGGCCTGGATGACAGTGATCCCAAAGAGCCTGGACAGGACCCTCTGCAGGATGTCAAACCGGACATACGAGCTGTCACAACACACACACACACACACACACACACACAGACAGACAGACACACAACAAGCTATTTAACACATTTACTGAATGGATCTGGTGCAAAAAACAAACCTGAGAGTGTGAGTGTTTACCAGGCGTGACCCAGGTGGGCATGGTCGTACACGGTGGGTCCGCAGCTGTACCTGGGAACAGCAGAGTCAGGTTATCTGGATCTCTGTGAGGGTGAAAGCTACATGGATCCCATTTGGCTGTTCCCTACCAGGTAGCGACTCCCTCCGTGGCCACGACCAGCGGCTCCTTCTGCTGGGTCAGGCTGTTGAAAGTCTTCACGCCGGTGTCGAACCCGGCGGGTCGGGTCCACTTCTTACCCGGGACACCGCAGCGGGGGATCTGTGGTCCGGGGACGGTGCTCAGTGCCCGGCGGAGGAGCTTCATCTCCCGCAGCAACGACCTCACCGGGTGCCCCAGCATCGTGACACCTGGCTGGAGCCGAGCCGAGCCTAGCCTAGCCTAGCTTAGCTTAGCTTAGCTTAGCTTAGCTTAGCTTAGCCCAGCCTAGCCTAGCCTAGCCTAGCCTAGCTGTTTGTCCGGCGTTAGCAACCAGCAAAACAGTGACAGAGTTAGAATTTAAGCTATTTAATTTGACACATGTTCACGGACATGTTTACTATCACTTCGCTGTCACCGCCGCCGGTATCGCGATAGTTCGATACCGGAAGTGTTCAGGCGTATCACGTGATTCCGCTTCTCCAGGCACACTCTCTGCTCGTCGTGAAGGCAGCCATGGCCAAATAAGTAGAAACGACACTTTAGAGGTTTTATTGTTTCGAGAAGGAAGATGCAGAACGTCATCAACTCGGTGAAAGGCACCGCGCTGGGAGTGGCGGAGTTCCTCACCCCGGTGCTGAAGGTAAACCAGTAAACCCAGTCAGCCCCAGCAGCAGCTAGCTTGTTGATAGGTGGTGGCTGGTTGGGAGCTGTCAGCAAACACAGCTTGTTTGTGTCGCTGTCATTTGGATCCGGAGCGAATGGGTCGATCAGCTGATTCTGTAAAACCTTCTGTTGACAGCCAGATGCTAATGTTGCTACTCGCCCCTGATGTGCTTCTGCTTTTGCTTTTTCATCACAGGAGTCGAAATTCAAAGAGACCGGAGTCATCACCCCAGAGGAGGTGAGGACACGGTGGAGACATATGTGTTTGTTTAGTGGCTTCACTCATCATAAAGCTCATCGGGAAGTGTAATACAATATGTGATCACTTCTGTTTGTGTGCTAGTTCGTTGCAGCTGGAGATCACTTGGTTCACCATTGCCCCACATGGAAGTGGTGAGTGTCTTGTTTGTTCCCCTTATGATGAGGATGACTTTTCAAATTTCTGATTGTCTAAACCTCGCTCCTCTAACACCCAAACAGTTGTGGGTTGCCAGTACAACGCTAGAATGGCCCTCAGTCGAGCACATACCTCTACCAAGGCCCAACATTCCCTTTTAAATTCAATCAATGTCTCTAAATTGCACACAAACAGATATCAGTCCCCTCAAGATTCACACTCAATTATTTGACAAATCGACAAAAATGTGGTTAATTGCCCCATAAATCATTGAAATGTAAAAGAAAGTGGTAATTTGGATCCAAAACAAAGTTTTCTCAGTTCTCCCCTGACCCATTCTGCATCCCTCCAAAGTTTTGTGGTATTCTGTTCAATACTTTGTGTGTACTTCTGCTAACTAACAGATGAACAAAGGTAGATGAACAGACATCATCCTTGGCAGAGGTAACGATGAGCACCAAACCTATGGCCGGAGAAATAATAACAACATGCTCCTGATTCCATCTCTCTGTAGGGCCGCAGGAGAAGAGGTGAAGGTGAAGCCGTATTTGCCGCAGGACAAACAGTTTCTCCTGACACGCAATGGTAAGAGGTGGATTTGTTGTGAAATGAAGACTGTCACCTTTTACTTCTTCTTATTTTGTGTGTTCAACCCGTCGTCCCTGTGTGCTCACTCTGTTCGTGTTTTCAGTTCCCTGTTACAAGCGCTGTAAACAGATGGAGTATTCAGACGAGCTGGAGGCCATCATAGAGGAGGATGATGGAGACGGAGGATGGGTGGACACTTACCACAACCACGGTTGGACTCAATCTCTTTGGCAATATCAATACATTACTTTGTTATTGGTTGGAAGACTTAAAGCATGATTACACATTCTGTATTACAAGTTTCTAAACATGATCTGTTTTTATAAGGTTTGTTAGGAGTCACAGAAGCTGTACGAGAAATTTCATTGGATAATAATAAGGTATGATGCCTGTATTTTGGTGTTAAAATCAATGTGAAACCCAAAGTGCAAATGTACAGTATTCACTCGAAATGATTTGTGACCTTTTTATCTTACCCAAATCTACAAATGGCTTCTTTTAATATGTGATCCTGCAGGACAACAACATGAACGCCAAGTCTGCAGCACGCGGCGTTGCTAATGACGACGATGACGACGATGAGGATGGAGGAGAAGCAGCAGACATGGAAGGTATTCAGATCTCACTTGCATCCTGGCAGTAATGAAGCAGCCCGACACAGGCTGCAGTGTAACTCATGATGTTTTTGTGTTGTCTTTTCAGAATACGAGGAAAGCGGCCTGTTGGAAACCGATGAGGTGATGTTCTGCAGCACGTCGTGTGTCATGTGATGTTATGTCTGTGATCGTCAGTCCCACTGATACTTGACAATGTTCTCGTGTGCAGGCGACCTTGGACACCAGCAAAATGGTCGAAACAAAACCCAAAGCAGACCCTGGGAATGAAGACGACATCCTTCAGACTAGAACATATGACCTGTACATCACATACGACAAATACTACCAGACCCCTCGACTCTGGCTGTTTGGATATGATGAAGTATGTATCAGGTGGGACTTTTCACATAGTAAGTAACCAAGAAAGTAATGTCTTACTTAAGAGGAAACTCTTTGTCTCTGTTGCGGTGTCTCCCAGGACAGGCAACCGCTGAGTGTGGACCAGATGTACGAGGATATCAGCCAGGATCACGTGAAGAAGACGGTCACCATCGAGAACCACCCACACCTTCCTCCACCTGCCATGTGCTCCGTCCACCCCTGCAGGTGAGACACTTTTGGTTTCACCATCATTACTGTGGGTTTTATGTAGAACCAGATTGCAAACACCCTGGTGGATGCAGGTTTTTAAATGCTTTTTCATAAGGGAATTGTTGACTATATAAGTCTTATTCAGTCTTAAACTGTGACTGTGTTAATTAAAAACGTTATTTCCACCCTTATTTGAGAAGAACCTTATTTAAGTTTTCCTTTCAGACATGCTGAAGTGATGAAAAAGATCATCGAGACAGTGGCAGAAGGCGGAGGAGAGCTCGGCGTGCACATGTATCCTTTTCATACGAAATTACCTTTGACATATGCAACAGTTCTGAATGATGGTTATAAAGATAGAGGGCACCCCTCATGGAGTTTGTATGTTTCTAATTCTAGTTTCTTACTAAGGTGTTGTAACTGTTCCATGTTCCCACGTGTTTCTCTTAACTGTGACTTTCAGGTATCTTCTGATTTTCCTCAAATTCGTTCAGGCTGTCATTCCCACAATAGAATATGACTACACGAGACACTTCACCATGTAGCTTCATCCGGGTCCCGCTTCATCCATTTAAACATCTTGTACATGGGGGGAAAAGATGGGAGATTGTGTATGTGGTCTGCTCAGGTTGCTGCTGGTGCGTGGTGTGTTTGTGTTACTCTGAGAGACTTTGTGTGGGCGCAGGACACCGGGAATGTTCAAGGCATGTTTCTGTTAAAGGAACAATCTGACGTTTTCGGGACACAGCCTTGTTTTCCATTAAAACAAGTCAGCGAAGGAGATTAATATACCAGTATGTGTCCAGTACAGAGATGGATTTGTCTAAACAGTTTCATGTTGTATCTTTCTATTTAACGTACTTAAAAAAATTAAAAAATCAACAAATGTGGATATATTTGTTTCGAGTTCTTACTTTGTGTTCTTCACTTTTGGTTACAAAGCTGACTAGACTAACCACATCCTGACTCTGCTTTGAGACTCCAGACAAGGCTGTGTCCTGAAAGCCGGATTGTTCCTCTGATATTTCTCTGCAGGTTTAATGTTGTGATCACCACAACAAGATCGTGTTAAGAAGATTACAAAACTCACCCCATTCCGCACTTATACTTCCTTCATAAAACGAATGAGCCCTGGTTGTTCAAAGTGTCCATCCCTTGAGTTTACTTTCGCTGAGCAATGTGAGCATTAACTTTGCTGCATCCAAATGATGAATGTAAGTCCAGTACCCCTTTTGCTTTTAGCTCTGCGTTGGGTCTCCACCGCCTCCTGAAGGAATTGTCTGCTGCCTGGAAGGTGGTGGACACTGGCTGTTAAAGAGAATTTCCCCAAAAGATGCTGCTGTCAGATAAATATATATATTGTATTGGACAGCAGCATTGATGAAAGATTATTGATATTTGTTCCCATGCTTTACTGCAGTGATTATTATTGCTTTCATTGTTATGCTCTCTGCAGGATTTACGTCATCAGCCCCTCTCATGCCAGTTTGTCTTAATTCTTCATTCTCTGAATGTGGCGACGGACGGTTTTCTCACCTCTGCAGCTTGTGTTGGATCAACGAGACATTTTTTTCAGCCCTGCTTGTACAAGTGTGATGCATCACCCATGACTGTGTCTGTGTGAAGGTTGACCGTGACCTCGGATGTGCTGCACTTTCACCAAACAACCAGATTTGTCAGTGAACAGCCCTTCAATGAATTTCTTGGGCTGTGTCGTTCATGAGATTGTGGATTATAATCTGCATTTGGCTCATTACGGTGACATGTTTCTGACGGCACTTCCTCAACTAAATACAATAATGAGCTTCAGTGATTCCTGCTTTTATTTCCTTGTCGCTTGGTGGGGTAGAATACTCTCTGTACCCTCTGTTGCTCCAGTGTCCAGATCTAACAAGCTCAGTGGTAACACATTTTAAACTAATGCACATTTATCAATAAAGAGTTTCCCAAATATTGTATACAGAAGGTTGTCTCTGCATTTGTTTATTGGGATGTAAAATCCTCTCTAATTCCTACTCGTATTACTTTATCAATTCATTTATTTATCTATTTCTACATTTATTCATTGGTATATTTCTGTATCTATACACAGATTTATTTATTTGTTTATTTCTGCATTTCTAAATTTTTCAATTAATTTCTGCATTACTCAGTTATTCCTTCATGTTTATTTTTTAATCATATGTGTATTTCTACACTGATTTATTTCTGTATTTCTGTGTCCGTATCTAAATAAGTTAGGTATGCTTCACAAAATACATGGTAAAATATAAATAAAAATAACGCTGAGGCTAAAGATAATTTGGACTGGCTACATCATTACCTCTATGTCTTCTTAAACTAAATACCTACTCTGATAAGCAGCAGTCACAAAATCTGTGCAGGGATTTAACTGGCAACCAGTGAAGGGATGCAAGGATTGGGTCTAACAAATATAATGAACAAAGCAGGGAATTAATATCAGGATTAAAAAGGAAAACAAGCAAAATATTACATCAGAAAATGTGTGAGGAGAAACAACAAGGAACATACATCATCTTCTAATGAACTAGTTCAGAGACACAGCATCTAAAATGTAAGAATGGCTTCCCCTTCTATATTCACACCAGCAGGAGGCGGTGGTGCGACTCCAGGCTTACGTCACTTGCACCACAGAAGAAGCGGGTGTTGTACTTGCATGAGCATGAGTTGCAGTGAGCGTGGAGGTCGAGTTCGTCCGTGTGAGACATGTCTGTTCTCTACCCGACTCTCCTGCTGTGTGCTTATGGCTTCTTCTCCAACCTGCGGCCGTCGGAGCCCTTCCTCACCGCCTACCTGATGGGGCCGGACCAGAACCTGACGGAGAACCAGGTCAGTAGCACCTGGGGTTAGGAACCAGAACCTGACGGAGAGCCAGGTCAGTAGATTCCGGGTTAGACCAGAACCTGAACCTGACAGAGAGCCAGGTCAGTAGCACCTCGGGCTAGACCAGAACCAGAACCTGACGGAGAGCCAGGTCAGTAGCACCTCGGGTTAGTCTGGAACCAGAACCTGACAGAGAGCCAGGTCAGTAGATTCCGGGTTAGACCAGAACCAGAACCTGACGGAGAGCCAGGTCAGTAGCACCTCGGGTTAGTCTGGAACCAGAACCTGACAGAGAGCCAGGTCAGTAGATTCCGGGTTAGTCTGGAACCAGAATATGACAGAGAGCCAGGTTAGTCTGGAACCAGAACCTGACAGAGAGCCAGGTCAGTAGCACCTCGGGTTAGGAACCAGAACCTGACAGACCTGACGGAGGGCCAGGTCAGTAGCACCTCGGGTTAGGAACCAGAACCTGACAGACCTGACGGAGGGCCAGGTCAGTAGCACCTCGGGTTAGTCTGGAACCAGAACCTGACAGAGAGCCGGGTCAGTAGATCCTCGGGTTAGTCTGGAACCAGAACCTGACGGAGAGCCAGGTTAGTCTGGAACCAGAACCTGACGGAGAGCCGGGTTAGTCTGGAACCAGAACCTGATGGAGAGCCAGGTCAGTAGCACCTGATGCAACAACGCTGCTGCCGGTGTCATCACAGACGCCTCAGTTAATAGTAGGGTTGCAGGTTCAGTGGGTGGAGTCTAGTGACATCTAGTGGGCAATCAATCAATCAAATCAATCAATCAAATTAATCCAGTTTTATCTTTATAGCCCATATTCACAAATCCCTGTTTGGCTCATTGGGCTTCACAAGGTGGGACATCCTCTGTCCTTAATGGGGAAAACAAAGGTCAAGGACTTTGACCTCTGAAAACAGAATCTATAGTCATTACGATGCAGTTTAACATACATGTGTATACTTTGTTGAAATGAGGAATTGATGACATTTTATTTAGAAAAGGTCAATAGTCAACTTCACTGTGGCACCTTGATGTTCTGCAAAAAACTCTTCAATTGCTGTCACCAAGGAAACAATGGGGAGACTGTGACCATACATCCTGTCACTGAGCAGGTTGGCAGAGGCTGCACTCTTGGTTTCTGGTTTCACCACATCTAGCGCCGCTTGAGTCAGAGCTCGAGTTGCCTCACACAGAAAAAACCCCAGGAACACAAAGCTCAGATCCATTGGAATTTCCTCGTTAATCCTTCTTATAATAAGCTCCATCTGCTTAATAGAGGAACCCGGGGTAAAATCCTTCAGTAGGAGAAGAATTTGCCCAGAATGACCGTACTAAGATAAATCACTGACCTCTATCTGTTCTGTGTGTGGCATCCAAAATCAAGGAAAAAGGGAAGGAGAAGGTTTCTTTGTTGTCCTGTTCAGTTACACTTTGCCACAGGGACACGTTATCATGTACAGACCCTAACATACAAAATGCTTTCCCACACAGCTGAGTGCAAAATCTCTATGTATGCAGATGAGGGACAAAAACTGAAGACAGGACGTAGGGATTAGCTGTTCCTAAACACACAGCAAAAACTGATAGGAGGGTTTTATGATGGCTGACCCTGAGTTCTAACGACAAATCTTTATCTGTTTTCTCCAGATTGTCAGTGAAATCTATCCCGTCTGGACGTATTCCTACCTGGCGCTGCTGTTCCCCGTGTTCCTGGCCACTGACTACCTCTGTTATAAGCCTGTCCTGGTCCTGCAGGCCATTAGCTTTGTGGTCACCTACGTCATGCTGCTGAAGACCCAGGGCCTGGTGGCCATGCAGCTCGTGGAGTTCTTCTTCGGGCTGGCCACGGCCTCGGAGGTGGCCTACTACTCTTACATCTACAGCGTGGTGGAGCCAGCCCACTACCAGAGAGTGACGGGCTACTGCCGCAGCGTGGCTTTGTTTGGCTCGGCCGCGGGCTCTCTGATCGGACAGCTCCTGCTTTCTGTGGCCAAAGCTCAGCTGCGCCACCTCGTCATTGTCACTCTGGCGTCGGCCGCCGTGGCGTTCGCTGCTCCCTGGTTTCTACCCATGCCCAAGAGGAGCTTGTTCTTCCACAAGAGCTCGGCAACAGCGGAGAAGACGCAGCAAAGCAGCAGCACCCCCCTCATGGTGAAGGCGGAGGACTTGGAGAGCAAAGTGCCTCTGAGCAGCTGTGATGACTCCAGGGTGAGAGACAAACTGCTTTGATCCGGTTATATCAGGGTCTTAATGCATCTGTTCAAACGTGACTCACTCGCTCTGTTTTACATCCACCTCTCTCTCCGTGCAGATAACCAGGTCCTCCGAGGCAGAAAGCCAGAGCAGCGGTCTCGTGGAGGTGATGCAAATGCTGTTCGCCGATTTCCTGGAGTGCTACAAGTGTCGCCCCCTGCTGGCCTGGTCGGTGTGGTGGGCTCTGGCCACGTGCGGCTACTTCCAGGTGGTCAACTACGCGCAGCCGCTGTGGGAGAACATCCGTCCATCCAAGGAATATGAAATCTACAACGGCTATGTGGAGACACTGTCCACTCTGTTGGGTGAGGCTGCTTTCCACTGCCACTTTGTGAGAATCTAAACTCGCCAGCTTTGTCTGGGGCTCAATTGAATCCTACTGATTTACTCTTAGGGTTGCAAAGGGGTGGAAACTTTCCGGAAACTTACCATGGGAAGTTTGGCTCGGGAATTTTGAAAAAAAAAAAAAATACGCAAATTAAACGCTGAGCAATAAAAACATCATTCAAAACACTATTTAAAGATGTATGGAATGCAGCACACACTGCATGTTGAGTTTAAACCCTCCACTGTGCGTTCTTACATCACATGCACAGATAATTCCCAGCATCCTTCACTCTACAGCAGGGCTATAGAGGCCTGCTGTAGTGTGCAGGACTAGTCAGGTAAGATTCGATGATATTACTGGGAAAATATATTAGCATGCTGATTGAGGATTGTTCATCTGTTCATCTAGCCTATTTCCATTCATTTATCCATCAATTGTAAAATATGTTTACAGACGATTCCAATTGTTTGGCTAACTATTTATATCTCTGGCATTGCATTAGCGTTTTTTTACAATCTTTTTTCTCATCTTATTCTACAGAACAATGCCACGTGCACTATCTCATGTGTGGAGACTTTTCAACCCATCCAATGTAGAAGGAAAGGCTGTGTACATTTGCAAATACTGTGCAAAGACCTATGTTAAGAATGACAACGATGCAGAAGCAAATAGTCAAGTGCCCAAAGTTTCCTCAGGGCTCAAATCAGCCTATGACAAAACAAAATGTTTATATTTATGTCTGTATATGACAAGGTAAATACAGTTAGTATAAATTACCCACAATATTTCCAGTTTATTCCTGTTAATTCCCTTATATTCCCTTATATTCCCGTTTATTCCCGTTAATTCCCGTTAATTCCCGTATATTCCCGTTAATTCCCATGGAAAGTTTCCAACTTTGAATATTCCCGGAATTTTGCAACCCTATTTACTCTCACAAGTATATAGAACAGATTTCAGACTTTGAAGCAGTCACATGTGTGAGTGAACAGTGTCTAACAGCTGCTCTGTTACAGGGGCTCTGGCGGCTCTGCTGGTGGGCTACCTGCCGATCAGCTGGGCTCTGTGGGGCGAGCTGGTTCTGTGCGTCCTCTCCCTGCTGATGGCAGCGTGTGTGTTTGTCATGGACACGCTGAGGCAAATCTGGCTGTGTTACGCCTCATACATCCTCTTCAGGGCCATGTACATGCTGCTAATCACAGTGGCCACGTGAGTGCAAAGAAAACACACTAACACAGTCCATGTGATTTATCTGAAGCTATTGTGTGCAAGTGAATTTTGATTTTTGAGAGACACACCGATCCACAATAACAAGTCCCATTCATCCGTTGTTAATATGATCTGGTTTGACAAGTGTGGGAAAGCTGAATCACCCCGTCGACAAAAAACAAACATGAGCTTAGACAAATATCTGGCTGCAGGATGACGAGGGATCATGATGTTCTTCCTCTGAGTTTTCTTGTTTAGTTTGAGGAAAGATTTGAATGTTAGATGTCTTACTCACCACAACAAACATTTACTTCCGAGCTTTTCTTTCAACGTCATTTTCTAAACTGCTGTATAAATCAAGAAATGTCACATCCATAGATCTAACCTGTCAACCCTCCTCATGATGTGATACTGTGCTCTGACCCTTCAGATATCAGATTGCAGCCAGTCTCAGCACGCAGCGGTACGCCCTGGTGTTCGGAGTCAACACCTTCATGGCTCTCCTGCTGCAGTCCCTGCTCACGTTCGTGGTGGTGGACTCGGCCGGCCTCGGCCTCGACGTCTTCACGCAGGTGAGGAAGCAGAAGCCCGGCCCCCAAATGTAACATGGAGCCACCTGTGGTCGTCTTCACTGTAACTTACTTCAGGTCTCTGATCTACTTCAGTGTTTATCATTGGGTACCGACTTTGAAGTAAGAGTGGTTTAACTTGAATAGTCTTAAAACTATATATATGTCACAGTTTCATTTGCTCAAGTATCGGTGATAGAAATAGTCTTCAGAGGGGAACTTCTTACTTTTATACTTTGAGAACACTTCAGAGCCTGTACTGTCATACTTTTACTTGAGTAAAGATGTTGAACCAGTACTTTATCTGTACTTCTACTTGAGTAAATAATGTGTGTGCTTTTTCTACCTCTGGGACTGATAGTTGCCTTGTTTCCTTCCCTCAGTTCCTCATCTATGGCGGCTACTTTGCAGTCATTTCCACAGTCTTCCTCATCGCTGGGCTTTTCCGACTTGCCTCCAGGAGGCGCTGCAAGCAGGACGTCACGGCCGACAGCCTAGCAGAAACAGAGAGAGGCTCTCCTCCAATCAGCGATGCGAGCTCCAGCAGATAAAACATCATGAATCTGGCGCACTAAAGCCCCAAAGCAGAGAGAACGCATTAACTCTTCAGTTGCACTGTAGTAGAAAGTAGAGACTAAAACCTAAAGTCTGTGTAACGACTGCAGGCTACTCACTGTTTCTTTACCTACACTAATTTAAACACTTCTGGCCACTAGGGGCCAGAGAAGCGTAGAACAATCTGAGAGTCACAGCCGGAGCAAATGATTGTCATGCTATTGTCATGGGGAATGTGTTGGACTCGTGTGTAGAGGAAGATAAACCTCGATCCAGTGGCTGCTGCAGTATTGGTCAAAAACCGGGCTCCTCCATGTTAGTGGAGAGGACATGAGGAGGCTGCTGCTGGTTACTCTGTTAATACTTGATAGCACTTAGACTAAACACAGAAAAAGTGTTGTGAGTTTATTCACGTACAAACGTAACATTTAATGTGATCAAGTGACACAACTTTACAGATGGACATGAGGCCATTCTGTGCTTTTCCTTATGGAACCTGATGCCTTAGACTGGATGAACTGAACTAAAGAATTGATATGAATGGTACTTTGTTAGTACTACTAAGCTGTGGTAAATCTTGCACCAGCCAAAAGATATATTTCTATTTTTCTATTTATTATTTTCTCCTTATAACTTATAGATTGAATATTGTTTTCCAAATGATTAGTTCTGGCACTGATAAGCTGTATCAGGCTTATCTATATGTACAGAACTACACAATACCTGCTGTGTTTGAAGAAGTGCCTCGAAAGGTCAAAAAATACCTGGAGCTGCTTCCTTTCTTCAAAATAAAATCAGGAATGTTTTCAGAGCCCAGGAAGTTACATTCCTTGAGTATAAAGTTGCGACCAAATCGCTGCCTCGAATCAACTGAATGAATTTTGAAGAAATGAACACTTGGCCAAATCTATACCTGCAGTGGAGAAATGTTCTGTTACAGTATGTGACTGTTGATTTGTAGAGTGTGATGGTGTGTGTGTGTGTGTGTGTGTGTGTGTGTTTTCTACTGGCCAAATGTTATCTGTTTGTTTTTGTTTTTATTCATGTCGATATAAAATCCTGCTAGAAGTGATGGATTTGCAACTAAAGTGCAGACACTGTTTGCCTGGGCACTGAAAAGACCCTAAAGTACATGATGATAATAATAATATCAACAATGATGATAATGTGAATAATAATAATAATAAATCTTATTATTAAGGCTCCACTATAATGTTGGGAATTAGTCAAGGGTTATTTGAAAATGTGTTCTATCAAGAAATACTGTATCGATGCAGTTGAAATTAAATACTACTGAATTATTGAAGTATTTGTACGATAGTTACTCTGAGTCAAAGTGGTTGGAAACACACATTTGTCATTAATGTTAAGCAGCTGAATGTTTTCATTCTGTGTTTCCTGGATAACTAGTGCTCACATATTTGTGTGCCCCCCCCCCTAAAAAGCTTATATTTGAAAATGTCAACGTTGATGCCTATGCAATACTTATCACAAATAAACCTTTCTAATGTTCTCTATAGGTGTTTGTTTCCATTGTCTTTCTTATTTGAATCATACGTGTTTTATGTTGACAGATTATTTTCTACAAAGACACACAAACCCAAGTCAAATTACATAAAAGGTCGAGAAGATTATTCCCATTTATTTTGAGATCAGAAGTTTGGTGGAATTGAAGTAAAATTCCATGTTGGGTACATGAGGTATGCCAGAGGACTTAAATAAGAATTTTGTTCCACATTGATTGCACAATATCTTACACTATGTAAGACACACTAGTTTATATTCGGTGATCAAATAAATGACATATTGTTCCCATCAACTAGCACAAGGAGTAAGGGTCACTCATTACTCATTAATCAAATCAAACCTCTGGCCTCTTGAACTTTTACTTTATATATCTTCAAGTTGATTATTAATTCATAATTTTTTTTAAATGTTAGCAGTTTCTGTCCTCCACACATAAATACATCTAATAAATACAGCTCAGGTCTGTCCCACCGTGAAAGCACAGTTCTATTTTATTTATTTATTTTACTCTACCAGGCGCTTAAGTGAAGGGTTTAGGTAAAACCACAAGAGGGCGCTACAAACCCATATACGTGCTTTTATTTTGACACGCACAGCACACGGCGTCGTACACAGACGTATGTGCGCTTATTTTGAAAAAAAGGAAAAAGCTGTGCACCGGAAAAGGTGTTGACGCAGTCGGTTGTTGTCAGTGACGCAGCCGGAAGTGCCACAGCGAGCAGAGCAGAGACGCCACAAAGCCTGAAGACTCACCGCGGAGCACCGACGCTTTCACGGTAAATACAACGCGGGTGACTGCGCCGTGAGTTCGATGCTGGCGCGGAGGCAGCTCGCTGGGGCCCGGGTCTGAGGAACCACCACTAGCAGCGGGGGCTTCTCTTGCGTTTGCCCGCTGACAGGCGTCTGTCACGGGGCTCGTCCGCCGCGATAACATCGGTGTGTTCCGCTGCGGAGAAGCTCTTTTAGCTTAGCATCACTCCCAGGGTTTCTCTCTTTAGCTGCGCGCTTCAACACAAACACACACAGACACACACAGACACACACATAGTGCCTCAATGAACCGGGCTAGCTCGCTAATGGGGTTTCAGGCTAGTGGAGTTAGCACGATAACAGTTAAACTGATATCTGGGAAAGTTACCTGTCACCCACTTGTTGCTTTTACCTGCCGACACATCAGTTCGTGTCTGTGGGCAGCGAAGGGCAGAACTATATTAAAACCAGTTTAATAAATGTCCCATTTAACCAGTAAACCTAGTTGATTCCATCTGAAGGCCCCACTTGTGTCTGGTTAATGCCTGGTTACACTGGAACCCTCCCATTTGTTCTGTCAGTAATCTCCCACTGGTTTAATGTGACTGAACCAGGCTGATGCATACATGCACAGTAGCTACACTTCCCACTGATCGATGTAGAAACACAAACTGGGACCAGTAACATCTCCCACCTCGAAGGCAGCAGTGACCTTTAAGGTCAGGAGAAGCAGGCTTGTGATTGGGCGCAGATCATGATAAAAAAAAAGGCTGTCGATACCAATCAGGAAATCCAAATAAAACGTCATACCTCGGTCTCAAATGAATTATATTGATTGTTCTCAGCCAGGAAACAGTTTTCTACAAATTGAAAGGCAAAAGGGATAGAGAGGGTCGTCCACTAACCAGAAGGTTGGTGGTTTGATTCCCGGCTCCTCCAGTCTGCATGCCTGATTGTCCTGGGCAAGATCCGGTGTATGAATGGTGTATAGAGTGTAGAAGTGCTGTGTGCATGAATGCAACTTGTTAAGTGCTTTGATAAGCCCGGACTATATAAATACAGTCTATTGACAGAAAGCATGTACGTGTGTGTGTGTGTGACAGCTGCTGCAGTAGAATGTAACACTGAACATTGTGTTGTAGTATTTGTGATGAGTGTCATGAAGACGGGCAGGATGGAGAGTGCACTGTTCCAGATGTGGAAATGATACAGTAACAACTTCCCTGTTTTTTGTTTGCTTACTTTGATCTTTGTGCAGGAAGTGAGTGATTGTGGGGAGGGGGGTGTGTCGCCAGTATAGTTTTACTGGGAACCAGTGTTCAACCCCCCTGGAGGACACTAAGCTGCTTTCCACTGCTGCTCTGCAGAGCTGTGACAGAGAGGAGAAATGAAGAGGGGGCAGGGTGCTGCTGCTTCTCTAACCTTCTATAAACTGCTCATACAAATACACACAATGGCTGTGTGTGTATATTGCCTCATGATCCTTCAACGCTGACACCTATAGACAGGTGTTGTGGCTGGGCGTGGGGGGGGAAGCACCGGATGCTGCTCAGCTCCACAGCTGAAAATCCTCCAGGAAGCAAACTCACCGTTTCACTGTTTGTCCAGGTTATCGTCTGATTCTCTGTCTGCTGGGATGTGAGTTTTAAATCATAGATAAATATGAGAATGGTTGGATTGTAGCTAACCATCTA
This sequence comes from Limanda limanda, assembly GCF_963576545.1. Classification (NCBI taxonomy): domain Eukaryota; kingdom Metazoa; phylum Chordata; class Actinopteri; order Pleuronectiformes; family Pleuronectidae; genus Limanda; species Limanda limanda. The sequence continues at coordinate 6,662,651 of NC_083658.1, read as the reverse complement.
ACAACTTGAACTTATTTAGATTTTATTGTCTGCAGTCAGTATGCTGACCGACTGGCTCAACAGCTAACTGGATGACTGTCTTGTTGACTGGATGTGACATCAGTCATAACGCATGACTTTGTTGGGTGGTTTCAAATCTGCCTGACTTAAAGCAAACGGTATGAGGCTTGCAAAAAAATATCTATTTTATTTAGCACTCTGGCTGCACCTTTTCCAGCGGAATGTTAAAACCCACATTGCACTTTAAGGTGTTGGTGCGTAGATATCCATTTTTACATCTTAGGAACATTGTGCAGGAGCTTTTTTTGCGTGTAAAAGAGGTATAAGTCTCATTTGATAGTGACATCAATTAAGGCTTCAGCTAACAATTATACCAAGTGATTGATATGTCCATGAACTGATGAATTGTTTGAAAAAGAGGTGACGATGCACAAATGTGTGTGTTTGAATGTTCAGTCACATAGAAACATGATGAGGCCTCAGCACGCTCCGTTCACTGATGCAAATCACGAGATGTGGATGAAATGTCTGAAAAAAATAGTAGGTGACCTTTTCAAATCCGATTGTCTTGCCACTATTTCTGCTGAATTGACTTCATGGAATCAGCCTGGTGTCGTCCACACTTGCACCGCCGTGACTGTGGAATCTGAGATGTGTTTCAGATGTGGTGTTAGTTATTTCTCTGTTCAGATATGAATAGTAAGCTTTGAAATAATGCACGACTACAGATGAGCTCAGAGTCCGGTGGCATGTCCTCGGCCCTCTGACCTCAGCTGGTCGACCTGCTTTCGGGGGCACGGTTCAGGAACACACTCAGCAAGAAAACAGGAACTCATCGTCCAAAAAGCCTAAGCACTGTCGTGTGTGTGTGTGTTTGTGTGTGTGTTGTTGGTCAGCTGCAATAGGCTGATTGTGCCCGTTGGTTAGTAGCAATATTTATTTAAAGCAACATGCTGTCATCCAGCATAACATCACAGAGCAGAGAGAACAGAACAGAGGCCATGTGTGTGTGTCTGTGTGTTTGTGTGTGTGTGTGTGAGATAGAGAGAGAGAATACAGGGTGAATAAGTGGGGGCTGGGCCGAAGGAGCTAGTGTGAGTAAGCGGGGAGCGTTAATATGTGAGAAGAGGCAGAGAGATGCAGTCATTAACTGGAAGCAGATCCATGATGCTGCTCAGCCAGCGGAGCTGCTGGAGGCAGTGCTGGAACATAAACCATTGTGATCCCAGCTTTACCCAGTATCCAGCAGAGTGTATGCAGTGAATACACATATGCATTAAGTAGCTCCTTGGAGGACATTATATTGATATACAGGAAGTGGCATGTCGGAATTTTTAATGGTTTCATTTGACTGAGTCCAAATAGTCTCCCATCGATGATGTCCCTCTTTGTTTCCGTGTTCAAAACGTCTTTATCTTGTTGCTGCCGTAATGCCGTTGGTGCTGCACGGCTTCTAAAGTGTCCGATTTGCTCTTAACATATATAAATACCTGTTATTATTAACAGTGGTCTTAATTAAGTTTCAATGGTATGTGTTGATTGTCTATTTATGCTTGGGATGACTTCATCTCAGCACATTTAATTGTAACCACACGAGAGAGAGATTGGCCAACCCTGATTGTTTCAATAAGCAAAATTATATCCTCAGCAGTTTATCCAATCATCCATTCCAGATGTTTTCAATATATAGATATTTCCCATGAAATCAACGTGACAGATTTTTTAAAATTAGAAATGAAAGCTATGACGTAGTTGTGTTTCCACACACTGCGACTTTACACTGAGAATATGTATTGCCTGAGTAGTACCAAAGTGCGCTGTGTGGGTTTCCAGTTTCTCAGCTCTCTCTGGTCTTCATTCCTTACATAACTATATCTGTTGTTTAGCTTGTGAATGACGGAGGAGGACACTGTGATGGTGTCAAGCAGAGAGGTTCCTGAAGTATGCTCTGTTATCTCCATATTTAAATATTATATCCTCTCTTTCTCTCTCTCTGAAATTGCATATTTGAATTGATAATACCATCCTGTAAATAAATGATCCGTCACAGTAGCTTGTGAACTGTCAGCTGACCCGAGGTTTTCTGTCTCTTGCAGGACTCTGGCTGCAGCTGTGTGGAAGTTGCCGCTTTGTGCGTCTTTGTGCGTCTGAGGCGTCCCTGTCGAGCGTGTGTGTGTGCGACTGGGTGCGTGTAGCACCGTTCTGCAGCGTGCGCCATGTCTTCCGAGCTGCTGGTGGATTTCGGAGATGACCCTGCGACGGCACAGCTCGGGCAGCTGAAGCTGGCCACGATAGAGGACCAGCAGTGGCCCACCGATGAGTCGACTCTCAGCAAGTCAGGTGAGAGCGATTTGTGAGCACGCATCACGAGTCTGTGGATCTCGTGTGGAGTCGATGGTTCCTGAATAGTTTTATTCATAAAATCACATTCCTTTTATGTGCAGATCAGCACGGTAGACACTTAAGATTTACACACGTGTGTCTGAGTTATCCGTGGAAAGGAATATTCCACTTGCAAATAAGATATATTTCCACAGAGAATTAAATTAAATCGACTGTGTGATGTTCATATGTGTGTATTGTTGTGTGTGTGTGTGTGTTTCAGAGACGGACCTCTCCCAGCGCTTTGACAGTGGCTCCCCCCACCTGCCCTGGGACCATCCCTTCTATGACATCGCCCGGCATCAGATCATCGAAGTGGCAGGTCAGTCCTCACAAAGCTCGTCTGATGGTGTTTCTGTCTATTGTTACATACAAGTGATGTTGACTCTCTGTGTGTCTGTAGGTGATGATAACTTTGGCCGGAAGGTGATCGTGTTTAACGCCTGCAGGATGCCCCCACACCATCAGCTGGACCATCACAAGCTGCTGATGTAAGCATTATTGTGACCTCAACTGCTGTAGATGTTCACTTTGCTTGAGTTGGTGCTGTAGTTTACAGAAAAGTATGTTTTGATTCAATAATCATGGTAGCTGAGAATATAAATGACAACAACAACAAACAACTTAATTCATCAATTACTTAGTTTCAAAGGGATTAACCTGCTACAAGCAACAAATAACACTACAGGTTATTGAAAGTCACTGGTTTGACTCAGATCAGTGAAACTGTGGTTACACAGACGGCTGGCTCACCATGACACATTCACGTGACTCAGGGAGGAGAAATGTGACATTCTCTGTAGTCTTCAAAGTAAACACTTTTTTTCTCAAGTATCTAAATT